>NW_028234002.1:667500-675000 GCF_037954325.1 Fistularia commersonii
TCTCCAAGGCTTCAGGATTGTCATTAAACTTAAAGAAATGCAAACTTCTTGCGCTGCATGACTCGCCACTAAAGGAAATCAGCGATGTTTCTATGAAATCAGAAATAAAATACTTGAGCATTTTCCTATCCAAGGACCAAACGTTAAATCAATCCAGGAACATTGAATCTAAACTGAATCAAAGTAAAGCTTAATTCTAATATATGGCTCCAGAGAGATTTATCAATATTAGGCCGGATATATTTGACTAAAATGGATGTGTTTATCCAGATGTATATACCCAGCGTATTCCAATGCTGCTCCAAATCAACTCGTAAAATCTGTTAACCAAATCAATTTCAACTTTATCTGGAGGAACAGACCACACCATCTAAGAAAAATCACATATGGTGAAAGAAACAAGTGAAGGAGGGCTGAAAGTGATAGAGTCGGACTGCTTGAATGGGACATTGAAGGTGAACTGGTTGAAATCCTGGATCAAACCTCATCGTTCTTTCTGGTATTGTACTCCAAACTACTTATTCAACAAAGTCGGCGGCCTGAGTCTTCTGCTTATCTCTGACTTGGATATCAACAAGATTCCTGTCAAATGTTCAGAGTTCCATAAACAAATATTATTATACTGGAAAATGATATACGTACACAATTTCTCACCACACAGTATAATAGTTTGGAACAATCGATATGTACTGCATGGCAACAAACCTCTGTTTTACAAGGAATGCTTTGAGAAAGGTATATGGTCGATAATTGACTTGATGGATGACACTGGCAGTCCTCTGGACAATGAGCAGTTCTGTACTACACACAGATTCAAGCCTCCCATATTAGAGTTGCTAAAGTTACGAAACGCACTGCCTCGACAATTTGTATTCCTGACCAAAAATATAATGACGCACCGAACCGTACAACCACAGTTACCCCGACTATCACTCCAGGGAATCTCAATTGTGGACAGAAAGCGCGGCAACTCCTTTATTAGGAAATGTTTCACAGGAAACTTATTCCCTGGACGTCAAAAAAAAAAAAAAGGATATTTTAAATAAATTTGATGAGGAATCGATTGCCACGCTGCGAACTATGTATCTGACTCTACCCATACCCCCAAGGCAAAAGAGACCCACTTCAAAATTATGACTGACATCTACCCATCTAAGGAATTATCGAGGGTACGCTTTAATTTTGAAGATAATATTTGTACATTTTGTGAAGACAACATTGAAACCACTGACCATATATTTTTTCTCCTTCTCATTCCATCGTCACCAGTTTCCTTCTCAAAAGATGATATAACATTCTGTTTACTTATAAGCAACATAACAGATGAACTCTGTGTCAATGTTCTTTTAGGCCTGGCCAAGTTCTTCATTCACAAGAACAGAATGCAAAAATGCTCCCCAAATTTTAATGTCTTCATAAACGATTTTGAAATATAAAAAAAAAAAAAAAAAATCCTTAAAACTTATGGAAAAATCCGAAAACAAAAAAATATAGTTACCCATGTCCGAGGTTCCTTTTTTTTTTGGTAAAAAAAAAAAACAAAACAAAAAAAACAACTTGATTACATGTTACATTCCCCTTGCAATTTTTTTTTTTTTTTTTCGTTTTAATTTCTTATTTGTCTATCTATTGATTTAATTACTTCCTTTTAATTTCTTTTTTTGTCTCGCACTGTAAATTTCTCACAAACCTGTAACACTATTAACTTCTCATTACATACAGAACAAATGTCCTGATGTCCGTTGCTTCCTCATCCCTGGTTGTTTCATTGACATTCAGTTCTACCTTGCTATGTTTATTTGTACATTTGTATATTTGGGTGTACTATTTATGTTCAATTAAAAACAGTTTGATGTCTGAGATTCCTTGTGAACCGCCAACTTAATTACATGTTATATTCCCCTCACAATTTTTTTTTTTCGTTTTTAATTTTATTTTTCTATCTATTTATTTAATTATATCCTTCTAATTTTCTTTTTTTGTCTAGCATTAAAAATTTCTCGCAAACCGTTAACACTATTAACTTCTGATTACTTACACCACGAATGCGCTTATGCCCCCCCACCCATCCCGCTTTTTCCGTACGGAGGCAGACACTGAGATCGAAAGCAAATGGGTGTCATTGAAATGCAGTAACAGGGTGATAACAGCCGTGTTCGAAGTGTGTAGGGGCTTATAGGAGAGCAGAAGCACGTCACGCAATTCACCTGAGTTCGGAGGATCGGGAGTACCAGGGCCCATAGCGGAGAAGCGGAAGAGCGGAGTTATGTGTCTCTTCTCAAAGGCGGGGAAACTGGGGGGCAGCAGGACCCCTTAGACCGGCTAATGTGAGTCTTCTCCGGACATAGATCACCCGGACTTATGACTGGAGCTCCCGGACCTCTGGGCACACACATATGTGAATGAGTGGATGAGCTAATGTTGGTTTGGTTGTGGATACGTTTCGGCCAATGCTATCAGCACAGCTATGATTATCCCCAGAACGTTGAGAACGAGCTCCCGGAACTCCAGACATGCGTATATAAAAGAGTGGAATTAAGGTGTGTGTGTGTGTGTGTGTGTGTGTGTGTGTGTGTGTGTGTGTGTGTGTGTGTATACGTGTGGGACAGAAGTAATGTTGGGGACAGAAATTGTTATTAGCCTGCTGGCAGATGACACAACCTTAGTTTTGAAAAATGAACATCAAGTCCCAATAAGTGCTGAAAAAAACCAAAACATTCTCCAAGGCTTCAGGATTGTCATTAAACTTAAAGAAATGCAAACTTCTTGCGCTGCATGACTCGCCACTAAAGGAAATCAGCGATGTTTCTATGAAATCAGAAATAAAATACTTGAGCATTTTCCTATCCAAGGACCAAACGTTAAATCAATCCAGGAACATTGAATCTAAACTGAATCAAAGTAAAGCTTAATTCTAATATATGGCTCCAGAGAGATTTATCAATATTAGGCCGGATATATTTGACTAAAATGGATGTGTTTATCCAGATGTATATACCCAGCGTATTCCAATGCTGCTCCAAATCAACTCGTAAAATCTGTTAACCAAATCAATTTCAACTTTATCTGGAAGAACAGACCACACCATCTAAGAAAAATCACATATGGTGAAAGAAACAAGTGAAGGAGGGCTGAAAGTGATAGAGTTGGACTGCTTGAATGGGACATTGAAGGTGAACTGGTTGAAATCCTGGATCAAACCTCATCGTTCTTTCTGGTATTGTACTCCAAACTACTTATTCAACAAAGTCGGCGGCCTGAGTCTTCTGCTTATCTCTGACTTGGATATCAACAAGATTCCTGTCAAATGTTCAGAGTTCCATAAACAAATATTATTATACTGGAAAATGATATACGTACACAATTTCTCACCACACAGTATAATAGTTTGGAACAATCGATATGTACTGCATGGCAACAAACCTCTGTTTTACAAGGAATGCTTTGAGAAAGGTATATGGTCAATAATTGACTTGATGGATGACACTGGCAGTCCTCTGGACAATGAGCAGTTCTGTACTACACACAGATTCAAGCCTCCCATATTAGAGTTGCTAAAGTTACGAAACGCACTGCCTCGACAATTTGTATTCCTGACCAAAAATATAATGACGCACCGAACCGTACAACCACAGTTACCCCGACTATCACTCCAGGGAATCTCAATTGTGGACAGAAAGCGCAGCAACTCCTTTATTAGGAAATGTTTCACAGGAAACTTATTCCCTGGACGTCAAAAAAAAAAAAAAGGATATTTTAAATAAATTTGATGAGGAATCGATTGCCACGCTGCGAACTATGTATCTGACTCTACCCATACCCCCAAGGCAAAAGAGACCCACTTCAAAATTATGACTGACATCTACCCATCTAAGGAATTATCGAGGGTACGCTTTAATTTTGAAGATAATATTTGTACATTTTGTGAAGACAACATTGAAACCACTGACCATATATTTTTTCTCCTTCTCATTCCATCGTCACCAGTTTCCTTCTCAAAAGATGATATAACATTCTGTTTACTTATAAGCAACATAACAGATGAACTCTGTGTCAATGTTCTTTTAGGCCTGGCCAAGTTCTTCATTCACAAGAACAGAATGCAAAAATGCTCCCCAAATTTTAATGTCTTCATAAACGATTTTGAAATATAAAAAAAAAAAAAAAAAATCCTTAAAACTTATGGAAAAATCCGAAAACAAAAAAATATAGTTACCCATGTCCGAGGTTCCTTTTTTTTTTGGTAAAAAAAAAAAACAAAACAAAAAAAACAACTTGATTACATGTTACATTCCCCTTGCAATTTTTTTTTTTTTTTTTCGTTTTAATTTCTTATTTGTCTATCTATTGATTTAATTACTTCCTTTTAATTTCTTTTTTTGTCTCGCACTGTAAATTTCTCACAAACCTGTAACACTATTAACTTCTCATTACATACAGAACAAATGTCCTGATGTCCGTTGCTTCCTCATCCCTGGTTGTTTCATTGACATTCAGTTCTACCTTGCTATGTTTATTTGTACATTTGTATATTTGGGTGTACTATTTATGTTCAATTAAAAACAGTTTGATGTCTGAGATTCCTTGTGAACCGCCAACTTAATTACATGTTATATTCCCCTCACAATTTTTTTTTTTCGTTTTTAATTTTATTTTTCTATCTATTTATTTAATTATATCCTTCTAATTTTCTTTTTTTGTCTAGCATTAAAAATTTCTCGCAAACCGTTAACACTATTAACTTCTGATTACTTACAGCACGAATGCGCTTATGCCCCCCCACCCATCCCGCTTTTTCCGTACGGAGGCAGACACTGAGATCGAAAGCAAATGGGTGTCATTGAAATGCAGTAACAGGGTGATAACAGCCGTGTTCGAAGTGTGTAGGGGCTTATAGGAGAGCAGAAGCACGTCACGCAATTCACCTGAGTTCGGAGGATCGGGAGTACCAGGGCCCATAGCGGAGAAGCGGAAGAGCGGAGTTATGTGTCTCTTCTCAAAGGCGGGGAAGCTGGGGGGCAGCAGGACCCCTTAGACCGGCTAAGGTGAGCCTACTCCGGACAGAGATCACCCGGAGTTATGACTGGAGCTCCCGGACCTCTGGGCACACACATATGTGAATGACTGGATGAGCTAATGTTGGTTTGGTTGTGGATACGTTTCGGCCAATGCTATCAGCACAGCGATGATGAGTTCAGGTGTGTCTGTGTGTGTTTGTGTGTTTGTGTGTGTGTGTGTGTGTGTGTGTGTGTGTGCGTGTGTTTGTGTGTGTGTGAGAGTTTGTTTTTGTGGGTTGGGGGGGGTTCCCGCGGACACGGAGTACCAGGGCCTGGAGCGGATGAGGTGAGGAGCGGAGGAGAGCAGAAGCCCGGACCGTGATTCGCTTGTGTCCAGCGGTTCGGGAGTTCCAGGGCCCGAAACGGAGGAGCGGAGGAGCGGAGGAGCGGAGGAGCGGAGGAGCGGAGGAGCGGAGGACAGCAAAACCCCTTTCTGCAATTCGCCTGAGTCCGGCGGATCGGTAGTACCTGGTTCCGCAGCGGATGAGCGGAGGAGTGGAGGAGATGTTTCTCTTCTCAGAGGCGGCGAGGGGGGGGGGGCAGGACCCCTTACCCTTATCCCCCCCGGACGTTTGAGTGGAGCTCCCGGACCTCCGGGCACGCACATGCGAATGACTGGATCACAGGGAGTGCCAGGGCCTGGAGCGGATGAGCAGAGGAGAGGCGGAGGGCAGAAGCCCGGCCCTGTTCAAGAGTTCCAGGGTCCAAAGCGGGGGAGCGAAGAAGCGGAGGAGGGGAGGAGAGCAGAAGAGCAAAAAACTGGCCCGGAATTCACCGAAGTCCCGCGGATCGGGAGTTCCAGGGCCCGGAGCGGAAGAGCGGAGGAGCGGAGGAGAGGAGGAGCGGAGCAAAGCTAAGCCCGTCTTAACAACAAGGAAATTACAGATGAGGCTATAATTTCTAATGAAAACTTTAAATTCTATAGCCACGTATACACTTCGACATTGTCAAAAAGCGATTGTGACTCCTTTCCATTAAATATTCCTCAATATATCCCAAAAATAAACAACAAACAATATATGATTGTTTATATATGTTTATATATAAACAACAAAAAATATACAGTTTGATGTCTGAGATTCCTTGTGAATCGCCAACTTAATTACATGTCGTATTCCCCTTGCATTTTTTTTTTTTGGTTTTAATTTCATTTGTCTATCTATTTATCTAATTATTTCCTTTTAATTTCGTTTTTTGTCTCGCACTGTAAATTTCTCACAAACCTGTAACACTATTAACTTCTCATTACATACAGAACAAATGTCCTCATGTCCGTTGCTTCCTCATGCCTGGTTGTTTCATTGACATTCAGTTCTACCTTGCTATGTTTATTTGTACATTTGTATATTTGGGTGTACTATTTATGTTCAATTAAAAACAGTTTGATGTCTGAGATTCCCTGTGAACCGCCAACTTAATTACATGTTATATTCCCCTCACAATTTTTTTTTTTCGTTTTTAATTTTATTTTTCTATCTATTTATTTAATTATATCCTTTTAATTTTCTTTTTTTGTCTAGCATTAAAAATTTCTCGCAAACCGTTAACACTATTAACTTCTGATTACTTACAGCACGAATGCGCTTATGCCCCCCCACCCCCCACCCCCCGCTTTTTGCGTACGGTGGCAGACACTGAGATCGAAAGCAAATGGGTGTCATTGAAATGCAGTAACAGGGTGATAACAGCCGTGTTCGAAGTGTGTAGGGGCTTATAGGAGAGCAGAAGCACGTCACGCAATTCACCTGAGTTCGGAGGATCGGGAGTACCAGGGCCCATAGCGGAGAAGCGGAAGAGCGGAGTTATGTGTCTCTTCTCAAAGGCCGGGAAGCTGGGGGGCAGCAGGACCCCTTAGAGCGGCTAATGTGAGCCTTCTCCGGACATAGATCACCCGGACTTATGACTGGAGCTCCCGGACCTCTGGGCACACACATATGTGAATGAGTGGATGAGCTAATGTTGGTTTGGTTGTGGAAACGTTTCGGCCAATGCTATTAGCACAGCTATGATGAGTTCAGGTGTGTCTGTGTGTGTTTGTGTGTTTGTGTGTGTGTATGCGTGTGTATGTGTGTGTGTGTGTGTGTGTGTGTGTGTGCGTGTGTTTGTGTGTGTGTGAGAGTTTGTTTTTGTGGGTTGGGGGGGGTTCCCGCGGACACGGAGTACCAGGGCCTGGAGCGGATGAGGTGAGGAGCGGAGGAGAGCAGAAGCCCGGACCGTGATTCGCTTGTGTCCAGCGGTTCGGGAGTTCCAGGGCCCGAAACGGAGGAGCGGAGGAGCGGAGGACGGCAAAACCCCTTTCTGCAATTCGCCTGAGTCCGGCGGATCGGTAATACCTGGTTCCGCAGCGGAGGAGCGGAGGAGTGGAGGAGATGTTTCTCTTCTCAGAGGCGGCGAGGGGGGGGGACAGGACCCCTTACCCTTACCCCCCCCGGACGTTTGAGTG
>NW_028234002.1:685000-692500 GCF_037954325.1 Fistularia commersonii
ATGTTCCTGTTTTTTCTGGAAAAAGGTATTCACTACACCCATTTCCATCCCTTTTGCAAAATCTACCACTATCTGTCCCTCTGCATTCCTATCCTGGATACCATATCTGCCCATCACTTCTTCATCCCCTCTATTGCCTTCACCAACATGTCCATTGAAGTCTGCACCAATGACCACTCTCTCATTTCTGGGAATATTCTGCATCACTTCATCCAACTCATTCCAGAACTTCTCCTTCTCTTCAGGTTCACATCCCACCTGTGGCGCATAGCCACTAACAACACTGAGCATCACACCTTCAATTTCCAATTTCAGACTCATAAGTCTATCTGACATTCTTTTCACCTCTAGGACGTTCCTTACAAACTCCTCCTTCAAGATGACTCCTACTCCATTTCTCTTCTTGTCAGCACCATAATAGTATAACTTAAAGCCTGCTCCTAAGCTTCTAGCCTTACTACCCTTCCACCTGGTCTCCTGGACACACAGTATATCCAGCTTCCTTCTCTGCATCGTGTCCATCAACTCTCTACCTTTTCCTGTCATAGTCCCAATATTCAAAGTCCCTACTCTCAGTCCCAGGCTCTTTCCTTTCCTCCTCTCTCTCTGCTTCCGAACACGCACTCCTCCTCTTCTTCTTCTTCTTGTTCTTCGACCCACAGTAGCCCGATTTCCATTAGTACCCTGTAGGTCATCAGTACCAATGGCGGTCGTTGTTAACCCGGTCCGCGACCCATCCGGTATGGTATAGTTATGGTTGACTCGCATGTTTGGTTTTGGCAAACGTTTTACGCCGGATGCCCCTCCTGACGCAACCCTCTGCATTTATCCGGGCTTGGGACCGGCACAGGGAGACACTGCTCCGTGCCCCCCCCCCCCCCCCCCCCCCAAAGGCAGGCTTGGAGAGACACGGGCCAGTGCCGCCCTGAGGCTGCATTACCCTCTCTTTCTTACATTTATTATAAAAATATGCTTATCTTCCTTTTAGCTCATCACACATGTCTTATGATTTTCAGTCCATGCCTCAGCCGGCCTGAAGCTCCACTGATGCGCATGTGCGGATGCCTCTATCTAGCGGACATAAAATAAAGACAATCATTCAAATGTGAATGAGTCGGCGTGATGCTCCGGGATGTGTGGAGCTCAGGGAGCTCCACGAGTGAGGGAGTTAAGTTAGGGCGGGGGTGCAAGTAGGCTCTAGGATTCCCCGAGTCGGGGCGAGCGATGGGTTTAGAGGCGTATCGCATTGAAGATAATGGCCGCATATCCTTCTTGGACTTTTCTAAAGCCTTTGACTCGGTCGAACATCCATTTATCATAGCAACGCTCGAACATTTTGGATTTGGTTAAATATTCAGGAATGTGATCCGTGGGCTCTATGAGAATATTCATAGCTGTGTCACCCTGCCAAGCGGCACCACTCCGAGCTTCCATGTTGATGTGGGAATCCCCCAAGGTTGCCCCATCTCACCCTATTTATTTATAATTGCTACCGAAATGCTAGCCGTTTATGTTGAAAAGAGCAACGATATCCAAAAGTTAGACGTGCTGGGGACTGAAATTGTTATTAGCCTGCTGGCAGATGACACAACCTTAGTTTTGAAAAATGAACATCAAGTCCCAATAAGTGCCGAAAACAACCAAAACATTCTCCAAGGCTTCAGGATTGTCATTAAACTTAAAGAAATGCAAACTTCTTGCGCTGCATGACTCGCCACTAAAGGAAATCAGCGATGTTTCCATGAAATCAGAAATAAAATACTTGAGCATTTTCCTATCCAAGGACCAAACGTTAAATCAATCCAGGAACATTGAATCTAAACTGAATCAAAGTAAAGCTTAATTCTAATATATGGCTCCAGAGAGATTTATCAATATTAGGCCGGATATATTTGACTAAAATGGATGTGTTTATCCAGATGTATATACCCAGCGTATTCCAATGCTGCTCCAAATCAACTCGTAAAATCTGTTAACCAAATCAATTTCAACTTTATCTGGAGGAACAGACCACACCATCTAAGAAAAATCACATATGGTGAAAGAAACAAGTGAAGGAGGGCTGAAAGTGATAGAGTCGGACTGCTTGAATGGGACATTGAAGGTGAACTGGTTGAAATCCTGGATCAAACCTCATCGTTCTTTCTGGTATTGTACTCCAAACTACTTATTCAACAAAGTCGGCGGCCTGAGTCTTCTGCTTATCTCTGACTTGGATATCAACAAGATTCCTGTCAAATGTTCAGAGTTCCATAAACAAATATTATTATACTGGAAAATGATATACGTACACAATTTCTCACCACACAGTATAATAGTTTGGAACAATCGATATGTACTGCATGGCAACAAACCTCTGTTTTACAAGGAATGCTTTGAGAAAGGTATATGGTCGATAATTGACTTGATGGATGACACTGGCAGTCCTCTGGACAATGAGCAGTTCTGTACTACACACAGATTCAAGCCTCCCACATTAGAGTTGCTAAAGTTACGAAACGCACTGCCTCGACAATTTGTATTCCTGACCAAAAATACAATGACGCACCGAACCGTACAACCACAGTTACCCCGACTATCACTCCAGGGAATCTCAATTGTGGACAGAAAGCGCGGCAACTCCTTTATTAGGAAATGTTTCACAGGAAACTTATTCCCTGGACGTCAAAAAAAAAAAAAAAGGATATTTTAAATAAATTTGATGAGGAATCGATTGCCACGCTGCGAACCATGTATCTGACTCTACCCATACCCCCAAGGCAAAAGAGACCCACTTCAAAATTATGACTGACATCTACCCATCTAAGGAATTATCGAGGGTACGCTTTAATTTTGAAGATAATATTTGTACATTTTGTGAAGACAACATTGAAACCACTGACCATATATTTTTTCTCCTTCTCATTCCATCGTCACCAGTTTCCTTCTCAAAAGATGATATAACATTCTGTTTACTTATAAGCAACATAACAGATGAACTCTGTGTCAATGTTCTTTTAGGCCTGGCCAAGTTCTTCATTCACAAGAACAGAATGCAAAAATGCTCCCCAAATTTTAATGTCTTCATAAACGATTTTGAAATATAAAAAAAAAAAAAAAAAATCCTTAAAACTTATGGAAAAATCCAAAAACTAAAAAATATAGTTACCCATGTCCGAGGTTCCTTTTTTTTTTGGTAAAAAAAAAAAACAAAAAAAAAAAAACAACTTGATTACATGTTACATTCCCCTTGCAATTTTTTTTTTTTTTTTTCGTTTTAATTTCTTATTTGTCTATCTATTGATTTAATTACTTCCTTTTAATTTCTTTTTTTGTCTCGCACTGTAAATTTCTCACAAACCTGTAACACTATTAACTTCTCATTACATACAGAACAAATGTCCTGATGTCCGTTGCTTCCTCATCCCTGGTTGTTTCATTGACATTCAGTTCTACCTTGCTATGTTTATTTGTACATTTGTATATTTGGGTGTACTATTTATGTTCAATTAAAAACAGTTTGATGTCTGAGATTCCTTGTGAACCGCCAACTTAATTACATGTTATATTCCCCTCACAATTTTTTTTTTCGTTTTTAATTTTATTTTTCTATCTATTTATTTAATTATATCCTTCTAATTTTCTTTTTTTGTCTAGCATTAAAAATTTCTCGCAAACCGTTAACACTATTAACTTCTGATTACTTACAGCACGAATGCGCTTATGCCCCCCCACCCATCCCGCTTTTTCCGTACGGAGGCAGACACTGAGATCGAAAGCAAATGGGTGTCATTGAAATGCAGTAACAGGGTGATAACAGCCGTGTTCGAAGTGTGTAGGGGCTTATAGGAGAGCAGAAGCACGTCACGCAATTCACCTGAGTTCGGAGGATCGGGAGTACCAGGGCCCATAGCGGAGAAGCGGAAGAGCGGAGTTATGTGTCTCTTCTCAAAGGCGGGGAAGCTGGGGGGCAGCAGGACCCCTTAGACCGGCTAAGGTGAGCCTACTCCGGACAGAGATCACCCGGAGTTATGACTGGAGCTCCCGGACCTCTGGGCACACACATATGTGAATGACTGGATGAGCTAATGTTGGTTTGGTTGTGGATACGTTTCGGCCAATGCTATCAGCACAGCGATGATGAGTTCAGGTGTGTCTGTGTGTGTTTGTGTGTTTGTGTGTGTGTGTGTGTGTGTGTGTGTGTGTGTGCGTGTGTTTGTGTGTGTGTGAGAGTTTGTTTTTGTGGGTTGGGGGGGGTTCCCGCGGACACGGAGTACCAGGGCCTGGAGCGGAGGAGCGGAGGAGCGGAGGAGCGGAGGAGCGGAGGAGCGGAGGAGCGGAGGAGCGGAGGACAGCAAAACCCCTTTCTGCAATTCGCCTGAGTCCGGCGGATCGGTAGTACCTGGTTCCGCAGCGGATGAGCGGAGGAGTGGAAGAGATGTTTCTCTTCTCAGAGGCGGCGAGGGGGGGGGGGCAGGACCCCTTACCCTTATCCCCCCCGGACGTTTGAGTGGAGCTCCCGGACCTCCGGGCACGCACATGCGAATGACTGGATCACAGGGAGTGCCAGGGCCTGGAGCGGATGAGCAGAGGAGAGGCGGAGGGCAGAAGCCCGGCCCTGTTCAAGAGTTCCAGGGTCCAAAGCGGGGGAGCGAAGAAGCGGAGGAGGGGAGGAGAGCAGAAGAGCAAAAAACTGGCCCGGAATTCACCGAAGTCCCGCGGATCGGGAGTTCCAGGGCCCGGAGCGGAAGAGCGGAGGAGCGGAGGAGAGGAGGAGCGGAGCAAAGCTAAGCCCGTCTTAACAACAAGGAAATTACAGATGAGGCTATAATTTCTAATGAAAACTTTAAATTCTATAGCCACGTATACACTTCGACATTGTCAAAAAGCGATTGTGACTCCTTTCCATTAAATATTCCTCAATATATCCCAAAAATAAACAACAAACAATATATGATTGTTTATATATGTTTATATATAAACAACAAAAAATATACAGTTTGATGTCTGAGATTCCTTGTGAATCGCCAACTTAATTACATGTCGTATTCCCCTTGCATTTTTTTTTTTGGTTTTAATTTCATTTGTCTATCTATTTATCTAATTATTTCCTTTTAATTTCGTTTTTTGTCTCGCACTGTAAATTTCTCACAAACCTGTAACACTATTAACTTCTCATTACATACAGAACAAATGTCCTCATGTCCGTTGCTTCCTCATGCCTGGTTGTTTCATTGACATTCAGTTCTACCTTGCTATGTTTATTTGTACATTTGTATATTTGGGTGTACTATTTATGTTCAATTAAAAACAGTTTGATGTCTGAGATTCCCTGTGAACCGCCAACATAATTACATGTTATATTCCCCTCACAATTTTTTTTTTTCGTTTTTAATTTTATTTTTCTATCTATTTATTTAATTATATCCTTTTAATTTTCTTTTTTTGTCTAGCATTAAAAATTTCTCGCAAACCGTTAACACTATTAACTTCTGATTACTTACAGCACGAATGCGCTTATGCCCCCCCACCCCCCACCCCCCGCTTTTTGCGTACGGTGGCAGACACTGAGATCGAAAGCAAATGGGTGTCATTGAAATGCAGTAACAGGGTGATAACAGCCGTGTTCGAAGTGTGTAGGGGCTTATAGGAGAGCAGAAGCACGTCACGCAATTCACCTGAGTTCGGAGGATCGGGAGTACCAGGGCCCATAGCGGAGAAGCGGAAGAGCGGAGTTATGTGTCTCTTCTCAAAGGCCGGGAAGCTGGGGGGCAGCAGGACCCCTTAGAGCGGCTAATGTGAGCCTTCTCCGGACATAGATCACCCGGACTTATGACTGGAGCTCCCGGACCTCTGGGCACACACATATGTGAATGAGTGGATGAGCTAATGTTGGTTTGGTTGTGGAAACGTTTCGGCCAATGCTATTAGCACAGCTATGATGAGTTCAGGTGTGTCTCTGTGTGTTTGTGTGTTTGTGTGTGTGTATGCGTGTGTATGTGTGTGTGTGTGTGTGTGTGTGTGTGTGCGTGTGTTTGTGTGTGTGTGAGAGTTTGTTTTTGTGGGTTGGGGGGGGTTCCCGCGGACACGGAGTACCAGGGCCTGGAGCGGATGAGGTGAGGAGCGGAGGAGAGCAGAAGCCCGGACCGTGATTCGCTTGTGTCCAGCGGTTCGGGAGTTCCAGGGCCCGAAACGGAGGAGCGGAGGAGCGGAGGACGGCAAAACCCCTTTCTGCAATTCGCCTGAGTCCGGCGGATCGGTAATACCTGGTTCCGCAGCGGAGGAGCGGAGGAGTGGAGGAGATGTTTCTCTTCTCAGAGGCGGCGAGGGGGGGGGACAGGACCCCTTACCCTTACCCCCCCCGGACGTTTGAGTGGAGCTCCCGGACCTCCGGGCACGCACATGCGAATGACTGGATCACAGGGAGTGCCAGGGCCTGGAGCGGATGAGCAGAGGAGAGGCGGAGGGCAGAAGCCCGGCCCTGTTCAAGAGTTCCAGGGTCCAAAGCGGGGGAGCGAAGAAGCGGAGGAGGGGAGGAGAGCAGAAGAGCAAAAAACTGGCCCGGAATTCACCGAAGTCCCGCGGATCGGGAGTTCCAGGGCCCGGAGCGGAAGAGCGGAGGAGAGGAGGAGCGGAGCAAAGCGGAAGCCCGTCTTAACAACAAGGAAATTACAGATGAGGCTATCATTTCCAATGAAAACTTTAAATTCTATAGCCACGTATACACTTCGACATTGTCAAAAAGCGATTGTGACTCCTTTCCATTAAATATTCCTCAATATATCCCAAAAATAAACAACAAACAATATATGTTTGTTTATATATGTTTATATATAAACAACAAAAAATATACAGTTTGATGTCTGAGATTCCTTGTGAATCGCCAACTTAATTACATGTCGTATTCCCCTTGCATTTTTTTTTTTCGGTTTTAATTTCATTGGTCTATCTATTTATTTAATTATTTCCTTTTAATTACTTTTTTTGTCTAGCACTGTAAATTTCTCACAAACCGTTAACACTATTAACTTCTGATTACATACAGAACGAATGTCCTTATGCCCTTTTCTTCTTCATGCCTGGTTGTTTCATTGACATTCAGTTCTACCTTGCCATGTTTATTTGTACATTTGCGTGTACTATTTATGTTCAATTAAAAAAAAAAAAAAAAAAAGAATGAGAGGCTGAGAAAATCTCCATGTCTCTCTCTCTCCCCCCTTAATGCCCCCCCGCTTTTTCCGTACGTTGGCAGACAATGAGATCAAAAGCAAATGGGTGTCATCGTAATGCAGTAACAGGGTGATAAAGGCCATGTTAGAAGTGTGTATGGGCTTATTTTACAGGCTTTCCCCTGGTACTCCATGGATTACCAGGGGCGTTTCTGCCGTGAAGCTGAAAGGAGCTGTTTCGGTGTTCCTGTTTATAAATCCACTCAGCAATGAGGTGAAAAGCACATCGGTATCGATATAATTCGGTAACAGGGCGATAACATCCATGTATTCCGCTCTGGGCCCTGGTACT
>NW_028234002.1:702500-707500 GCF_037954325.1 Fistularia commersonii
CCGGGATGTGTGGAGCTCAGGGAGCTCCACGAGTGAGGGAGTTAAGTTAGGGCGGGGGTGCAAGTAGGCTCTAGGATTCCCCGAGTCGGGGCGAGCGATGGGTTTAGAGGCGTATCGCATTGAAGATAATGGCCGCATATCCTTCTTGGACTTTTCTAAAGCCTTTGACTCGGTCGAACATCCATTTATCATAGCAACGCTCGAACATTTTGGATTTGGTTAAATATTCAGGAATGTGATCCGTGGGCTCTATGAGAATATTCATAGCTGTGTCACCCTGCCAAGCGGCACCACTCCGAGCTTCCATGTTGATGTGGGAATCCCCCAAGGTTGCCCCATCTCACCCTATTTATTTATAATTGCTACCGAAATGCTAGCCGTTTATGTTGAAAAGAGCAACGATATCCAAAAGTTAGACGTGCTGGGGACTGAAATTGTTATTAGCCTGCTGGCAGATGACACAACCTTAGTTTTGAAAAATGAACATCAAGTCCCAATAAGTGCCGAAAACAACCAAAACATTCTCCAAGGCTTCAGGATTGTCATTAAACTTAAAGAAATGCAAACTTCTTGCGCTGCATGACTCGCCACTAAAGGAAATCAGCGATGTTTCTATGAAATCAGAAATAAAATACTTGAGCATTTTCCTATCCAAGGACCAAACGTTAAATCAATCCAGGAACATTGAATCTAAACTGAATCAAAGTAAAGCTTAATTCTAATATATGGCTCCAGAGAGATTTATCAATATTAGGCCGGATATATTTGACTAAAATGGATGTGTTTATCCAGATGTATATACCCAGCGTATTCCAATGCTGCTCCAAATCAACTCGTAAAATCTGTTAACCAAATCAATTTCAACTTTATCTGGAGGAACAGACCACACCATCTAAGAAAAATCACATATGGTGAAAGAAACAAGTGAAGGAGGGCTGAAAGTGATAGAGTCGGACTGCTTGAATGGGACATTGAAGGTGAACTGGTTGAAATCCTGGATCAAACCTCATCGTTCTTTCTGGTATTGTACTCCAAACTACTTATTCAACAAAGTCGGCGGCCTGAGTCTTCTGCTTATCTCTGACTTGGATATCAACAAGATTCCTGTCAAATGTTCAGAGTTCCATAAACAAATATTATTATACTGGAAAATGATATACGTACACAATTTCTCACCACACAGTATAATAGTTTGGAACAATCGATATGTACTGCATGGCAACAAACCTCTGTTTTACAAGGAATGCTTTGAGAAAGGTATATGGTCGATAATTGACTTGATGGATGACACTGGCAGTCCTCTGGACAATGAGCAGTTCTGTACTACACACAGATTCAAGCCTCCCATATTAGAGTTGCTAAAGTTACGAAACGCACTGCCTCGACAATTTGTATTCCTGACCAAAAATATAATGACGCACCGAACCGTACAACCACAGTTACCCCGACTATCACTCCAGGGAATCTCAATTGTGGACAGAAAGCGCGGCAACTCCTTTATTAGGAAATGTTTCACAGGAAACTTATTCCCTGGACGTCAAAAAAAAAAAAAAGGATATTTTAAATAAATTTGATGAGGAATCGATTGCCACGCTGCGAACTATGTATCTGACTCTACCCATACCCCCAAGGCAAAAGAGACCCACTTCAAAATTATGACTGACATCTACCCATCTAAGGAATTATCGAGGGTACGCTTTAATTTTGAAGATAATATTTGTACATTTTGTGAAGACAACATTGAAACCACTGACCATATATTTTTTCTCCTTCTCATTCCATCGTCACCAGTTTCCTTCTCAAAAGATGATATAACATTCTGTTTACTTATAAGCAACATAACAGATGAACTCTGTGTCAATGTTCTTTTAGGCCTGGCCAAGTTCTTCATTCACAAGAACAGAATGCAAAAATGCTCCCCAAATTTTAATGTCTTCATAAACGATTTTGAAATATAAAAAAAAAAAAAAAAAATCCTTAAAACTTATGGAAAAATCCGAAAACAAAAAAATATAGTTACCCATGTCCGAGGTTCCTTTTTTTTTTGGTAAAAAAAAAAAACAAAACAAAAAAAACAACTTGATTACATGTTACATTCCCCTTGCAATTTTTTTTTTTTTTTTTCGTTTTAATTTCTTATTTGTCTATCTATTGATTTAATTACTTCCTTTTAATTTCTTTTTTTGTCTCGCACTGTAAATTTCTCACAAACCTGTAACACTATTAACTTCTCATTACATACAGAACAAATGTCCTGATGTCCGTTGCTTCCTCATCCCTGGTTGTTTCATTGACATTCAGTTCTACCTTGCTATGTTTATTTGTACATTTGTATATTTGGGTGTACTATTTATGTTCAATTAAAAACAGTTTGATGTCTGAGATTCCTTGTGAACCGCCAACTTAATTACATGTTATATTCCCCTCACAATTTTTTTTTTTCGTTTTTAATTTTATTTTTCTATCTATTTATTTAATTATATCCTTTTAATTTTCTTTTTTTGTCTAGCATTAAAAATTTCTCGCAAACCGTTAACACTATTAACTTCTGATTACTTACAGCACGAATGCGCTTATGCCCCCCCACCCATCCCGCTTTTTCCGTACGGTGGCAGATACTGAGATCGAAAGCAAATGGGTGTCATTGAAATGCAGTAACAGGGTGATAACAGCCGTGTTCGAAGTGTGTAGGGGCTTATAGGAGAGCAGAAGCACGTCACGCAATTCACCTGAGTTCGGAGGATCGGGAGTACCAGGGCCCATAGCGGAGAAGCGGAAGAGCGCAGTTATGTGTCTCTTCTCAAAGGCCGGGAAGCTGGGGGGCAGCAGGACCCCTTAGACCGGCTAATGTGAGCCTTCTCCGGACATAGATCACCCGGACTTATGACTGGAGCTCCCGGACCTCCGGGCACACACATATGTGAATGAGTGGATGAGCTAATGTTGGTTTGGTTGTGGATACGTTTCGGCCAATGCTATCAGCACAGCGATGATGAGTTCAGGTGTGTCTGTGTGTGTTTGTGTGTTTGTGTGTGTGTGTGTGTGTGTGTGTGTGCGTGTGTTTGTGTGTGTGTGAGAGTTTGTTTTTGTGGGTTGGGGGGGGTTCCCGCGGACACGGAGTACCAGGGCCTGGAGCGGATGAGGTGAGGAGCGGAGGAGAGCAGAAGCCCGGACCGTGATTCGCTTGTGTCCAGCGGTTCGGGAGTTCCAGGGCCCGAAACGGAGGAGCGGAGGAGCGGAGGACGGCAAAACCCCTTTCTGCAATTCGCCTGAGTCCGGCGGATCGGTAATACCTGGTTCCGCAGCGGAGGAGCGGAGGAGTGGAGGAGATGTTTCTCTTCTCAGAGGCGGCGAGGAGGGGGGGAGAGGGACAGGACCCCTTACCCTTACCCCCCCCGGACGTTTGAGTGGAGCTCCCGGACCTCCGGGCACGCACATGCGAATGACTGGATCACAGGGAGTGCCAGGGCCTGGAGCGGATGAGCAGAGGAGAGGCGGAGGGCAGAAGCCCGGCCCTGTTCAAGAGTTCCAGGGTCCAAAGCGGGGGAGCGAAGAAGCGGAGGAGGGGAGGAGAGCAGAAGAGCAAAAAAACTGGCCCGGAATTCACCGAAGTCCCGCGGATCGGGAGTTCCAGGGCCCGGAGCGGAAGAGCGGAGGAGAAGAGGAGCGGAGCAAAGCGGAAGCCCGTCTTAACAACAAGGAAATTACAGATGAGGCTATCATTTCCAATGAAAACTTTAAATTCTATAGCCACCTATACACTTCGACATTGTCAAAAAGCGATTGTGACTCCTTTCCATTAAATATTCCTCAATATATCCCAAAAATAAACAACAAACAATATATGTTTGTTTATATATGTTTATATATAAACAACAAAAAATATACAGTTTGATGTCTGAGATTCCTTGTGAATCGCCAACTTAATTACATGTCGTATTCCCCTTGCATTTTTTTTTTTCGGTTTTAATTTCATTGGTCTATCTATTTATTTAATTATTTCCTTTTAATTTCTTTTTTTGTCTAGCAATGTAAATTTCTCACAAACCGTTAACACTATTAACTTCTGATTACATACAGAACGAATGTCCTTATGTCCTTTTCTTCTTCATGCCTGGTTGTTTCATTGACATTCAGTTCTACCTTGCCATGTTTATTTGTACATTTGCGTGTACTATTTATGTTCAATTAAAAAAAAAAAAAAAAAAGAATGAGAGGCTGAGAAAATCTCCATGTCTCTCTCTCTCCCCCCTTAATGCCCCCCCGCTTTTTCCGTACGTTGGCAGACAATGAGATCAAAAGCAAATGGGTGTCATCGTAATGCAGTAACAGGGTGATAAAGGCCATGTTAGAAGTGTGTATGGGCTTATTTTACAGGCTTTCCCCTGGTACTCCATGGATTACCAGGGGCGTTTCTGCCGTGAAGCTGAAAGGAGCTGTTTCGGTGTTCCTGTTTATAAATCCACTCAGCAATGAGGTGAAAAGCACATCGGTATCGATATAATTCGGTAACAGGGCGATAACATCCATGTATTCCGCTCTGGGCCCTGGTACTCCTCGGGGGGGTGAACGCCGGGCCGAACTAGTCCTGGTACTCCATGGAGTACCAGAGGCCCGCCGCAGTGAGAGTAAATGGAGCAATTTGGGTGTTCAATTGTAAAAAGCGGCCTAAAATCCGTGTGGAAAGCAAACAAGTGTTGTTTTAAGACAGTGTGAGGGTGACAGCAATCTCTCCAAGAAGCTTTCTTGGGTTATTTCTGAGGTTTCTCAATGCACTCCTAATGGGAGAGAAGGTAAAGCCCATAAAGCCCACGGGCTTTTCCTTTGTCCGCGCTGCAAGGGACTTTACTCGTTTTTTCGAGGGGACATCCCGCGGGATAGTGTTGGAGTGGCCGTCTAGGAGGAGGGTTTTATTTTCTCCCCTGACGCGTGGTGGTTGATTGTCTCCGAGTCGAGTCGGCACACGTGACCCGCCGTAGGAGGGCCCCCGCCGGCCGGCC
>NW_028234002.1:717500-725000 GCF_037954325.1 Fistularia commersonii
GCCAAGCGGCACCACTCCGAGCTTCCATGTTGATGTGGGAATCCCCCAAGGTTGCCCCATCTCACCCTATTTATTTATAATTGCTACCGAAATGCTAGCCGTTTATGTTGAAAAGAGCAACGATATCCAAAAGTTAGACGTGCTGGGGACTGAAATTGTTATTAGCC
Source organism: Fistularia commersonii (assembly GCF_037954325.1). Classification (NCBI taxonomy): domain Eukaryota; kingdom Metazoa; phylum Chordata; class Actinopteri; order Syngnathiformes; family Fistulariidae; genus Fistularia; species Fistularia commersonii. The sequence goes on from NW_028234002.1 coordinate 717,668, forward strand.
TGCTGGCAGATGACACAACCTTAGTTTTGAAAAATGAACATCAAGTCCCAATAAGTGCCGAAAACAACCAAAACATTCTCCAAGGCTTCAGGATTGTCATTAAACTTAAAGAAATGCAAACTTCTTGCGCTGCATGACTCGCCACTAAAGGAAATCAGCGATGTTTCCATGAAATCAGAAATAAAATACTTGAGCATTTTCCTATCCAAGGACCAAACGTTAAATCAATCCAGGAACATTGAATCTAAACTGAATCAAAGTAAAGCTTAATTCTAATATATGGCTCCAGAGAGATTTATCAATATTAGGCCGGATATATTTGACTAAAATGGATGTGTTTATCCAGATGTATATACCCAGCGTATTCCAATGCTGCTCCAAATCAACTCGTAAAATCTGTTAACCAAATCAATTTCAACTTTATCTGGAGGAACAGACCACACCATCTAAGAAAAATCACATATGGTGAAAGAAACAAGTGAAGGAGGGCTGAAAGTGATAGAGTCGGACTGCTTGAATGGGACATTGAAGGTGAACTGGTTGAAATCCTGGATCAAACCTCATCGTTCTTTCTGGTATTGTACTCCAAACTACTTATTCAACAAAGTCGGCGGCCTGAGTCTTCTGCTTATCTCTGACTTGGATATCAACAAGATTCCTGTCAAATGTTCAGAGTTCCATAAACAAATATTATTATACTGGAAAATGATATACGTACACAATTTCTCACCACACAGTATAATAGTTTGGAACAATCGATATGTACTGCATGGCAACAAACCTCTGTTTTACAAGGAATGCTTTGAGAAAGGTATATGGTCGATAATTGACTTGATGGATGACACTGGCAGTCCTCTGGACAATGAGCAGTTCTGTACTACACACAGATTCAAGCCTCCCATATTAGAGTTGCTAAAGTTACGAAACGCACTGCCTCGACAATTTGTATTCCTGACCAAAAATATAATGACGCACCGAACCGTACAACCACAGTTACCCCGACTATCACTCCAGGGAATCTCAATTGTGGACAGAAAGCGCGGCAACTCCTTTATTAGGAAATGTTTCACAGGAAACTTATTCCCTGGACGTCAAAAAAAAAAAAAAGGATATTTTAAATAAATTTGATGAGGAATCGATTGCCACGCTGCGAACCATGTATCTGACTCTACCCATACCCCCAAGGCAAAAGAGACCCACTTCAAAATTATGACTGACATCTACCCATCTAAGGAATTATCGAGGGTACGCTTTAATTTTGAAGATAATATTTGTACATTTTGTGAAGACAACATTGAAACCACTGACCATATATTTTTTCTCCTTCTCATTCCATCGTCACCAGTTTCCTTCTCAAAAGATGATATAACATTCTGTTTACTTATAAGCAACATAACAGATGAACTCTGTGTCAATGTTCTTTTAGGCCTGGCCAAGTTCTTCATTCACAAGAACAGAATGCAAAAATGCTCCCCAAATTTTAATGTCTTCATAAACGATTTTGAAATATAAAAAAAAAAAAAAAAAAATCCTTAAAACTTATGGAAAAATCCAAAAACTAAAAAATATAGTTACCCATGTCCGAGGTTCCTTTTTTTTTTGGTAAAAAAAAAAAAAACAAAAAAAAAAAACCAACTTGATTACATGTTACATTCCCCTTGCAATTTTTTTTTTTTTTTTCGTTTTAATTTCTTATTTGTCTATCTATTGATTTAATTACTTCCTTTTAATTTCTTTTTTTGTCTCGCACTGTAAATTTCTCACAAACCTGTAACACTATTAACTTCTCATTACATACAGAACAAATGTCCTGATGTCCGTTGCTTCCTCATCCCTGGTTGTTTCATTGACATTCAGTTCTACCTTGCTATGTTTATTTGTACATTTGTATATTTGGGTGTACTATTTATGTTCAATTAAAAACAGTTTGATGTCTGAGATTCCTTGTGAACCGCCAACTTAATTACATGTTATATTCCCCTCACAATTTTTTTTTTTCGTTTTTAATTTTATTTTTCTATCTATTTATTTAATTATATCCTTTTAATTTTCTTTTTTTGTCTAGCATTAAAAATTTCTCGCAAACCGTTAACACTATTAACTTCTGATTACTTACAGCACGAATGCGCTTATGCCCCCCCACTCCCCGCTTTTTCCGTACGGTGGCAGACACTGAGATCGAAAGCAAATGGGTGTCATTGAAATGCAGTAACAGGGTGAAAACAGCCGTGTTCGAAGTGTGTAGGGGCTTATAGGAGAGCAGAAGCACGTCACGCAATTCACCTGAGTTCGGAGGATCGGGAGTACCAGGGCCCATAGCGGAGAAGCGGAAGAGCGGAGTTATGTGTCTCTTCTCAAAGGCGGGGAAACTGGGGGGCAGCAGGACCCCTTAGACCGGCTAATGTGAGTCTTCTCCGGACATAGATCACCCGGACTTATGACTGGAGCTCCCGGACCTCTGGGCACACACATATGTGAATGAGTGGATGAGCTAATGTTGGTTTGGTTGTGGATACGTTTCGGCCAATGCTATCAGCACAGCTATGATTATCCCCAGAACGTTGAGAACGAGCTCCCGGAACTCCAGACATGCGTATATAAAAGAGTGGAATTAAGGTGTGTGTGTGTGTGTGTGTGTGTGTGTGTGTGTGTGTGTGTGTGTGTGTGTGTATACGTGTGGGACAGAAGTAATGTTGGGGACAGAAATTGTTATTAGCCTGCTGGCAGATGACACAACCTTAGTTTTGAAAAATGAACATCAAGTCCCAATAAGTGCTGAAAAAAACCAAAACATTCTCCAAGGCTTCAGGATTGTCATTAAACTTAAAGAAATGCAAACTTCTTGCGCTGCATGACTCGCCACTAAAGGAAATCAGCGATGTTTCTATGAAATCAGAAATAAAATACTTGAGCATTTTCCTATCCAAGGACCAAACGTTAAATCAATCCAGGAACATTGAATCTAAACTGAATCAAAGTAAAGCTTAATTCTAATATATGGCTCCAGAGAGATTTATCAATATTAGGCCGGATATATTTGACTAAAATGGATGTGTTTATCCAGATGTATATACCCAGCGTATTCCAATGCTGCTCCAAATCAACTCGTAAAATCTGTTAACCAAATCAATTTCAACTTTATCTGGAGGAACAGACCACACCATCTAAGAAAAATCACATATGGTGAAAGAAACAAGTGAAGGAGGGCTGAAAGTGATAGAGTCGGACTGCTTGAATGGGACATTGAAGGTGAACTGGTTGAAATCCTGGATCAAACCTCATCGTTCTTTCTGGTATTGTACTCCAAACTACTTATTCAACAAAGTCGGCGGCCTGAGTCTTCTGCTTATCTCTGACTTGGATATCAACAAGATTCCTGTCAAATGTTCAGAGTTCCATAAACAAATATTATTATACTGGAAAATGATATACGTACACAATTTCTCACCACACAGTATAATAGTTTGGAACAATCGATATGTACTGCATGGCAACAAACCTCTGTTTTACAAGGAATGCTTTGAGAAAGGTATATGGTCAATAATTGACTTGATGGATGACACTGGCAGTCCTCTGGACAATGAGCAGTTCTGTACTACACACAGATTCAAGCCTCCCATATTAGAGTTGCTAAAGTTACGAAACGCACTGCCTCGACAATTTGTATTCCTGACCAAAAATATAATGACGCACCGAACCGTACAACCACAGTTACCCCGACTATCACTCCAGGGAATCTCAATTGTGGACAGAAAGCGCAGCAACTCCTTTATTAGGAAATGTTTCACAGGAAACTTATTCCCTGGACGTCAAAAAAAAAAAAAAGGATATTTTAAATAAATTTGATGAGGAATCGATTGCCACGCTGCGAACTATGTATCTGACTCTACCCATACCCCCAAGGCAAAAGAGACCCACTTCAAAATTATGACTGACATCTACCCATCTAAGGAATTATCGAGGGTACGCTTTAATTTTGAAGATAATATTTGTACATTTTTTGAAGACAACATTGAAACCACTGACCATATATTTTTTCTCCTTCTCATTCCATCGTCACCAGTTTCCTTCTCAAAAGATGATATAACATTCTGTTTACTTATAAGCAACATAACAGATGAACTCTGTGTCAATGTTCTTTTAGGCCTGGCCAAGTTCTTCATTCACAAGAACAGAATGCAAAAATGCTCCCCAAATTTTAATGTCTTCATAAACGATTTTGAAATATAAAAAAAAAAAAAAAAATCCTTAAAACTTATGGAAAAATCCGAAAACAAAAAAATATAGTTACCCATGTCCGAGGTTCCTTTTTTTTTTGGTAAAAAAAAAAAACAAAACAAAAAAAACAACTTGATTACATGTTACATTCCCCTTGCAATTTTTTTTTTTTTTTTTCGTTTTAATTTCTTATTTGTCTATCTATTGATTTAATTACTTCCTTTTAATTTCTTTTTTTGTCTCGCACTGTAAATTTCTCACAAACCTGTAACACTATTAACTTCTCATTACATACAGAACAAATGTCCTGATGTCCGTTGCTTCCTCATCCCTGGTTGTTTCATTGACATTCAGTTCTACCTTGCTATGTTTATTTGTACATTTGTATATTTGGGTGTACTATTTATGTTCAATTAAAAACAGTTTGATGTCTGAGATTCCTTGTGAACCGCCAACTTAATTACATGTTATATTCCCCTCACAATTTTTTTTTTTCGTTTTTAATTTTATTTTTCTATCTATTTATTTAATTATATCCTTCTAATTTTCTTTTTTTGTCTAGCATTAAAAATTTCTCGCAAACCGTTAACACTATTAACTTCTGATTACTTACAGCACGATTGCGCTTATGCCCCCCCACCCATCCCGCTTTTTCCGTACGGAGGCAGACACTGAGATCGAAAGCAAATGGGTGTCATTGAAATGCAGTAACAGGGTGATAACAGCCGTGTTCGAAGTGTGTAGGGGCTTATAGGAGAGCAGAAGCACGTCACGCAATTCACCTGAGTTCGGAGGATCGGGAGTACCAGGGCCCATAGCGGAGAAGCGGAAGAGCGGAGTTATGTGTCTCTTCTCAAAGGCGGGGAAGCTGGGGGGCAGCAGGACCCCTTAGACCGGCTAAGGTGAGCCTACTCCGGACAGAGATCACCCGGAGTTATGACTGGAGCTCCCGGACCTCTGGGCACACACATATGTGAATGACTGGATGAGCTAATGTTGGTTTGGTTGTGGATACGTTTCGGCCAATGCTATCAGCACAGCGATGATGAGTTCAGGTGTGTCTGTGTGTGTTTGTGTGTTTGTGTGTGTGTGTGTGTGTGTGTGTGTGTGTGCGTGTGTTTGTGTGTGTGTGAGAGTTTGTTTTTGTGGGTTGGGGGGGGTTCCCGCGGACACGGAGTACCAGGGCCTGGAGCGGATGAGGTGAGGAGCGGAGGAGAGCAGAAGCCCGGACCGTGATTCGCTTGTGTCCAGCGGCTCGGGAGTTCCAGGGCCCGAAACGGAGGAGCGGAGGAGCGGAGGAGCGGAGGAGCGGAGGAGCGGAGGAGCGGAGGAGCGGAGGACAGCAAAACCCCTTTCTGCAATTCGCCTGAGTCCGGCGGATCGGTAGTACCTGGTTCCGCAGCGGATGAGCGGAGGAGTGGAGGAGATGTTTCTCTTCTCAGAGGCGGCGAGGGGGGGGGGGGCAGGACCCCTTACCCTTATCCCCCCCGGACGTTTGAGTGGAGCTCCCGGACCTCCGGGCACGCACATGCGAATGACTGGATCACAGGGAGTGCCAGGGCCTGGAGCGGATGAGCAGAGGAGAGGCGGAGGGCAGAAGCCCGGCCCTGTTCAAGAGTTCCAGGGTCCAAAGCGGGGGAGCGAAGAAGCGGAGGAGGGGAGGAGAGCAGAAGAGCAAAAAACTGGCCCGGAATTCACCGAAGTCCCGCGGATCGGGAGTTCCAGGGCCCGGAGCGGAAGAGCGGAGGAGCGGAGGAGAGGAGGAGCGGAGCAAAGCTAAGCCCGTCTTAACAACAAGGAAATTACAGATGAGGCTATAATTTCTAATGAAAACTTTAAATTCTATAGCCACGTATACACTTCGACATTGTCAAAAAGCGATTGTGACTCCTTTCCATTAAATATTCCTCAATATATCCCAAAAATAAACAACAAACAATATATGTTTGTTTATATATGTTTATATATAAACAACAAAAAATATACAGTTTGATGTCTGAGATTCCTTGTGAATCGCCAACTTAATTACATGTCGTATTCCCCTTGCATTTTTTTTTTTTGGTTTTAATTTCATTTGTCTATCTATTGATTTAATTACTTCCTTTTAATTTCTTTTTTTGTCTCGCACTGTAAATTTCTCACAAACCTGTAACACTATTAACTTCTCATTACATACAGAACAAATGTCCTGATGTCCGTTGCTTCCTCATCCCTGGTTGTTTCATTGACATTCAGTTCAACCTTGCTATGTTTATTTGTACATTTGTATATTTGGGTGTACTATTTATGTTCAATTAAAAACAGTTTGATGTCTGAGATTCCTTGTGAACCGCCAACTTAATTACATGTTATATTCCCCTCACAATTTTTTTTTTTCGTTTTTAATTTTATTTTTCTATCTATTTATTTAATTATATCCTTCTAATTTTCTTTTTTTGTCTAGCATTAAAAATTTCTCGCAAACCGTTAACACTATTAACTTCTGATTACTTACACCACGAATGCGCTTATGCCCCCCCACCCATCCCGCTTTTTCCGTACGGAGGCAGACACTGAGATCGAAAGCAAATGGGTGTCATTGAAATGCAGTAACAGGGTGATAACAGCCGTGTTCGAAGTGTGTAGGGGCTTATAGGAGAGCAGAAGCACGTCACGCAATTCACCTGAGTTCGGAGGATCGGGAGTACCAGGGCCCATAGCGGAGAAGCGGAAGAGCGGAGTTATGTGTCTCTTCTCAAAGGCGGGGAAACTGGGGGGCAGCAGGACCCCTTAGACCGGCTAATGTGAGTCTTCTCCGGACATAGATCACCCGGACTTATGACTGGAGCTCCCGGACCTCTGGGCACACACATATGTGAATGAGTGGATGAGCTAATGTTGGTTTGGTTGTGGATACGTTTCGGCCAATGCTATCAGCACAGCGATGATGAGTTCAGGTGTGTCTGTGTGTGTTTGTGTGTTTGTGTGTGTGTGTGTGTGTGTGTGTGTGCGTGTGTTTGTGTGTGTGTGAGAGTTTGTTTTTGTGGGTTGGGGGGGGTTCCCGCGGACACGGAGTACCAGGGCCTGGAGCGGATGAGGTGAGGAGCGGAGGAGAGCAGAAGCCCGGACCGTGATT
>NW_028234002.1:737500-747500 GCF_037954325.1 Fistularia commersonii
ATTGCTACCGAAATGCTAGCCGTTTATGTTGAAAAGAGCAACGATATCCAAAAGTTAGACGTGCTGGGGACTGAAATTGTTATTAGCCTGCTGGCAGATGACACAACCTTAGTTTTGAAAAATGAACATCAAGTCCCAATAAGTGCCGAAAACAACCAAAACATTCTCCAAGGCTTCAGGATTGTCATTAAACTTAAAGAAATGCAAACTTCTTGCGCTGCATGACTCGCCACTAAAGGAAATCAGCGATGTTTCTATGAAATCAGAAATAAAATACTTGAGCATTTTCCTATCCAAGGACCAAACGTTAAATCAATCCAGGAACATTGAATCTAAACTGAATCAAAGTAAAGCTTAATTCTAATATATGGCTCCAGAGAGATTTATCAATATTAGGCCGGATATATTTGACTAAAATGGATGTGTTTATCCAGATGTATATACCCAGCGTATTCCAATGCTGCTCCAAATCAACTCGTAAAATCTGTTAACCAAATCAATTTCAACTTTATCTGGAGGAACAGACCACACCATCTAAGAAAAATCACATATGGTGAAAGAAACAAGTGAAGGAGGGCTGAAAGTGATAGAGTCGGACTGCTTGAATGGGACATTGAAGGTGAACTGGTTGAAATCCTGGATCAAACCTCATCGTTCTTTCTGGTATTGTACTCCAAACTACTTATTCAACAAAGTCGGCGGCCTGAGTCTTCTGCTTATCTCTGACTTGGATATCAACAAGATTCCTGTCAAATGTTCAGAGTTCCATAAACAAATATTATTATACTGGAAAATGATATACGTACACAATTTCTCACCACACAGTATAATAGTTTGGAACAATCGATATGTACTGCATGGCAACAAACCTCTGTTTTACAAGGAATGCTTTGAGAAAGGTATATGGTCGATAATTGACTTGATGGATGACACTGGCAGTCCTCTGGACAATGAGCAGTTCTGTACTACACACAGATTCAAGCCTCCCATATTAGAGTTGCTAAAGTTACGAAACGCACTGCCTCGACAATTTGTATTCCTGACCAAAAATATAATGACGCACCGAACCGTACAACCACAGTTACCCCGACTATCACTCCAGGGAATCTCAATTGTGGACAGAAAGCGCGGCAACTCCTTTATTAGGAAATGTTTCACAGGAAACTTATTCCCTGGACGTCAAAAAAAAAAAAAAGGATATTTTAAATAAATTTGATGAGGAATCGATTGCCACGCTGCGAACCATGTATCTGACTCTACCCATACCCCCAAGGCAAAAGAGACCCACTTCAAAATTATGACTGACATCTACCCATCTAAGGAATTATCGAGGGTACGCTTTAATTTTGAAGATAATATTTGTACATTTTGTGAAGACAACATTGAAACCACTGACCATATATTTTTTCTCCTTCTCATTCCATCGTCACCAGTTTCCTTCTCAAAAGATGATATAACATTCTGTTTACTTATAAGCAACATAACAGATGAACTCTGTGTCAATGTTCTTTTAGGCCTGGCCAAGTTCTTCATTCACAAGAACAGAATGCAAAAATGCTCCCCAAATTTTAATGTCTTCATAAACGATTTTGAAATATAAAAAAAAAAAAAAAAATATCCTTAAAACTTATGGAAAAATCCGAAAACAAAAAAATATAGTTACCCATGTCCGAGGTTCCTTTTTTTTTTGGTAAAAAAAAAAAACAAAACAAAAAAAACAACTTGATTACATGTTACATTCCCCTTGCAATTTTTTTTTTTTTTTTTCGTTTTAATTTCTTATTTGTCTATCTATTGATTTAATTACTTCCTTTTAATTTCTTTTTTTGTCTCGCACTGTAAATTTCTCACAAACCTGTAACACTATTAACTTCTCATTACATACAGAACAAATGTCCTGATGTCCGTTGCTTCCTCATCCCTGGTTGTTTCATTGACATTCAGTTCTACCTTGCTATGTTTATTTGTACATTTGTATATTTGGGTGTACTATTTATGTTCAATTAAAAACAGTTTGATGTCTGAGATTCCTTGTGAACCGCCAACTTAATTACATGTTATATTCCCCTCACAATTTTTTTTTTTCGTTTTTAATTTTATTTTTCTATCTATTTATTTAATTATATCCTTTTAATTTTCTTTTTTTGTCTAGCATTAAAAATTTCTCGCAAACCGTTAACACTATTAACTTCTGATTACTTACAGCACGAATGCGCTTATGCCCCCCCACCCATCCCGCTTTTTCCGTACGGTGGCAGACACTGAGATCGAAAGCAAATGGGTGTCATTGAAATGCAGTAACAGGGTGATAACAGCCGTGTTCGAAGTGTGTAGGGGCTTATAGGAGAGCAGAAGCACGTCACGCAATTCACCTGAGTTCGGAGGATCGGGAGTACCAGGGCCCATAGCGGAGAAGCGGAAGAGCGCAGTTATGTGTCTCTTCTCAAAGGCCGGGAAGCTGGGGGGCAGCAGGACCCCTTAGACCGGCTAATGTGAGCCTTCTCCGGACATAGATCACCCGGACTTATGACTGGAGCTCCCGGACCTCCGGGCACACACATATGTGAATGAGTGGATGAGCTAATGTTGGTTTGGTTGTGGATACGTTTCGGCCAATGCTATCAGCACAGCTATGATTATCCCCAGAACGTTGAGAACGAGCTCCCGGAACTCCAGACATGCGTATATAAAAGAGTGGAATTAAGGTGTGTGTGTGTGTGTGTGTGTGTGTGTGTGTGTGTGTGTGTGTGTGTGTATACGTGTGGGACAGAAGTAATGTTGGGGACAGAAATTGTTATTAGCCTGCTGGCGGATGACACAACCTTAGTTTTGAAAAATGAACATCAAGTCCCAATAAGTGCTGAAAAAAACCAAAACATTCTCCAAGGCTTCAGGATTGTCATTAAACTTAAAGAAATGCAAACTTCTTGCGCTGCATGACTCGCCACTAAAGGAAATCAGCGATGTTTCTATGAAATCAGAAATAAAATACTTGAGCATTTTCCTATCCAAGGACCAAACGTTAAATCAATCCAGGAACATTGAATCTAAACTGAATCAAAGTAAAGCTTAATTCTAATATATGGCTCCAGAGAGATTTATCAATATTAGGCCGGATATATTTGACTAAAATGGATGTGTTTATCCAGATGTATATACCCAGCGTATTCCAATGCTGCTCCAAATCAACTCGTAAAATCTGTTAACCAAATCAATTTCAACTTTATCTGGAGGAACAGACCACACCATCTAAGAAAAATCACATATGGTGAAAGAAACAAGTGAAGGAGGGCTGAAAGTGATAGAGTCGGACTGCTTGAATGGGACATTGAAGGTGAACCGGTTGAAATCCTGGATCAAACCTCATCGTTCTTTCTGGTATTGTACTCCAAACTACTTATTCAACAAAGTCGGCGGCCTGAGTCTTCTGCTTATCTCTGACTTGGATATCAACAAGATTCCTGTCAAATGTTCAGAGTTCCATAAACAAATATTATTATACTGGAAAATGATATACGTACACAATTTCTCACCACACAGTATAATAGTTTGGAACAATCGATATGTACTGCATGGCAACAAACCTCTGTTTTACAAGGAATGCTTTGAGAAAGGTATATGGTCGATAATTGACTTGATGGATGACACTGGCAGTCCTCTGGACAATGAGCAGTTCTGTACTACACACAGATTCAAGCCTCCCATATTAGAGTTGCTAAAGTTACGAAACGCACTGCCTCGACAATTTGTATTCCTGACCAAAAATATAATGACGCACCGAACCGTACAACCACAGTTACCCCGACTATCACTCCAGGGAATCTCAATTGTGGACAAAAAGCGCGGCAACTCCTTTATTAGGAAATGTTTCACAGGAAACTTATTCCCTGGACGTCAAAAAAAAAAAAAAGGATATTTTAAATAAATTTGATGAGGAATCGATTGCCAAGCTGCGAACCATGTATCTGACTCTACCCATACCCCCAAGGCAAAAGAGACCCACTTCAAAATTATGACTGACATCTACCCATCTAAGGAATTATCGAGGGTACGCTTTAATTTTGAAGATAATATTTGTACATTTTGTGAAGACAACATTGAAACCACTGACCATATATTTTTTCTCCTTCTCATTCCATCGTCACCAGTTTCCTTCTCAAAAGATGATATAACATTCTGTTTACTTATAAGCAACATAACAGATGAACTCTGTGTCAATGTTCTTTTAGGCCTGGCCAAGTTCTTCATTCACAAGAACAGAATGCAAAAATGCTCCCCAAATTTTAATGTCTTCATAAACGATTTTGAAATATAAAAAAAAAAAAAAAAAATCCTTAAAACTTATGGAAAAATCCGAAAACAAAAAAATATAGTTACCCATGTCCGAGGTTCCTTTTTTTTTTGGTAAAAAAAAAAACAAAAAAAAAAAAACAACTTGATTACATGTTACATTCCCCTTGCAATTTTTTTTTTTTTTTTTCGTTTTAATTTCTTATTTGTCTATCTATTGATTTAATTACTTCCTTTTAATTTCTTTTTTTGTCTCGCACTGTAAATTTCTCACAAACCTGTAACACTATTAACTTCTCATTACATACAGAACAAATGTCCTGATGTCCGTTGCTTCCTCATCCCTGGTTGTTTCATTGACATTCAGTTCTACCTTGCTATGTTTATTTGTACATTTGTATATTTGGGTGTACTATTTATGTTCAATTAAAAACAGTTTGATGTCTGAGATTCCTTGTGAACCGCCAACTTAATTACATGTTATATTCCCCTCACAATTTTTTTTTTTCGTTTTTAATTTTATTTTTCTATCTATTTATTTAATTATATCCTTTTAATTTTCTTTTTTTGTCTAGCATTAAAAATTTCTCGCAAACCGTTAACACTATTAACTTCTGATTACTTACAGCAAGAATGCGCTTATGCCCCCCCACCCCCCACCCCCCGCTTTTTGCGTACGGTGGCAGACACTGAGATCGAAAGCAAATGGGTGTCATTGAAATGCAGTAACAGGGTGATAACAGCCGTGTTCGAAGTGTGTAGGGGCTTATAGGAGAGCAGAAGCACGTCACGCAATTCACCTGAGTTCGGAGGATCGGGAGTACCAGGGCCCATAGCGGAGAAGCGGAAGAGCGGAGTTATGTGTCTCTTCTCAAAGGCGGGGAAGCTGGGGGGCAGCAGGACCCCTTAGACCGGCTAATGTGAGCCTACTCCGGACAGATATCACCCGGAGTTATGACTGGAGCTCCCGGACCTCTGGGCACACACATATATGAATGAGTGGATGAGCTAATGTTGGTTTGGTTGTGGATACGTTTCGGCCAATGCTATCAGCACAGCTATGATTATCCCCAGAACGTTGAGAACGAGCTCCCGGAACTCCAGACATGCGTATATAAAAGAGTGGAATTAAGGTGTGTGTGTGTGTGTGTGTGTGTGTGTGTGTGTGTGTATACGTGTGGGACAGAAGTAATGTTGGGGACAGAAATTGTTATTAGCCTGCTGGCAGATGACACAACCTTAGTTTTGAAAAATGAACATCAAGTCCCAATAAGTGCTGAAAAAAACCAAAACATTCTCCAAGGCTTCAGGATTGTCATTAAACTTAAAGAAATGCAAACTTCTTGCGCTGCATGACTCGCCACTAAAGGAAATCAGCGATGTTTCTATGAAATCAGAAATAAAATACTTGAGCATTTTCCTATCCAAGGACCAAACGTTAAATCAATCCAGGAACATTGAATCTAAACTGAATCAAAGTAAAGCTTAATTCTAATATATGGCTCCAGAGAGATTTATCAATATTAGGCCGGATATATTTGACTAAAATGGATGTGTTTATCCAGATGTATATACCCAGCGTATTCCAATGCTGCTCCAAATCAACTCGTAAAATCTGTTAACCAAATCAATTTCAACTTTATCTGGAGGAACAGACCACACCATCTAAGAAAAATCACATATGGTGAAAGAAACAAGTGAAGGAGGGCTGAAAGTGATAGAGTCGGACTGCTTGAATGGGACATTGAAGGTGAACTGGTTGAAATCCTGGATCAAACCTCATCGTTCTTTCTGGTATTGTACTCCAAACTACTTATTCAACAAAGTCGGCGGCCTGAGTCTTCTGCTTATCTCTGACTTGGATATCAACAAGATTCCTGTCAAATGTTCAGAGTTCCATAAACAAATATTATTATACTGGAAAATGATATACGTACACAATTTCTCACCACACAGTATAATAGTTTGGAACAATCGATATGTACTGCATGGCAACAAACCTCTGTTTTACAAGGAATGCTTTGAGAAAGGTATATGGTCAATAATTGACTTGATGGATGACACTGGCAGTCCTCTGGACAATGAGCAGTTCTGTACTACACACAGATTCAAGCCTCCCATATTAGAGTTGCTAAAGTTACGAAACGCACTGCCTCGACAATTTGTATTCCTGACCAAAAATATAATGACGCACCGAACCGTACAACCACAGTTACCCCGACTATCACTCCAGGGAATCTCAATTGTGGACAGAAAGCGCAGCAACTCCTTTATTAGGAAATGTTTCACAGGAAACTTATTCCCTGGACGTCAAAAAAAAAAAAAAGGATATTTTAAATAAATTTGATGAGGAATCGATTGCCACGCTGCGAACTATGTATCTGACTCTACCCATACCCCCAAGGCAAAAGAGACCCACTTCAAAATTATGACTGACATCTACCCATCTAAGGAATTATCGAGGGTACGCTTTAATTTTGAAGATAATATTTGTACATTTTTTGAAGACAACATTGAAACCACTGACCATATATTTTTTCTCCTTCTCATTCCATCGTCACCAGTTTCCTTCTCAAAAGATGATATAACATTCTGTTTACTTATAAGCAACATAACAGATGAACTCTGTGTCAATGTTCTTTTAGGCCTGGCCAAGTTCTTCATTCACAAGAACAGAATGCAAAAATGCTCCCCAAATTTTAATGTCTTCATAAACGATTTTGAAATATAAAAAAAAAAAAAAAAATCCTTAAAACTTATGGAAAAATCCGAAAACAAAAAAATATAGTTACCCATGTCCGAGGTTCCTTTTTTTTTTGGTAAAAAAAAAAAACAAAACAAAAAAAACAACTTGATTACATGTTACATTCCCCTTGCAATTTTTTTTTTTTTTTTTCGTTTTAATTTCTTATTTGTCTATCTATTGATTTAATTACTTCCTTTTAATTTCTTTTTTTGTCTCGCACTGTAAATTTCTCACAAACCTGTAACACTATTAACTTCTCATTACATACAGAACAAATGTCCTGATGTCCGTTGCTTCCTCATCCCTGGTTGTTTCATTGACATTCAGTTCTACCTTGCTATGTTTATTTGTACATTTGTATATTTGGGTGTACTATTTATGTTCAATTAAAAACAGTTTGATGTCTGAGATTCCTTGTGAACCGCCAACTTAATTACATGTTATATTCCCCTCACAATTTTTTTTTTTCGTTTTTAATTTTATTTTTCTATCTATTTATTTAATTATATCCTTCTAATTTTCTTTTTTTGTCTAGCATTAAAAATTTCTCGCAAACCGTTAACACTATTAACTTCTGATTACTTACAGCACGATTGCGCTTATGCCCCCCCACCCATCCCGCTTTTTCCGTACGGAGGCAGACACTGAGATCGAAAGCAAATGGGTGTCATTGAAATGCAGTAACAGGGTGATAACAGCCGTGTTCGAAGTGTGTAGGGGCTTATAGGAGAGCAGAAGCACGTCACGCAATTCACCTGAGTTCGGAGGATCGGGAGTACCAGGGCCCATAGCGGAGAAGCGGAAGAGCGGAGTTATGTGTCTCTTCTCAAAGGCGGGGAAGCTGGGGGGCAGCAGGACCCCTTAGACCGGCTAAGGTGAGCCTACTCCGGACAGAGATCACCCGGAGTTATGACTGGAGCTCCCGGACCTCTGGGCACACACATATGTGAATGACTGGATGAGCTAATGTTGGTTTGGTTGTGGATACGTTTCGGCCAATGCTATCAGCACAGCGATGATGAGTTCAGGTGTGTCTGTGTGTGTTTGTGTGTTTGTGTGTGTGTGTGTGTGTGTGTGTGTGTGTGCGTGTGTTTGTGTGTGTGTGAGAGTTTGTTTTTGTGGGTTGGGGGGGGTTCCCGCGGACACGGAGTACCAGGGCCTGGAGCGGATGAGGTGAGGAGCGGAGGAGAGCAGAAGCCCGGACCGTGATTCGCTTGTGTCCAGCGGCTCGGGAGTTCCAGGGCCCGAAACGGAGGAGCGGAGGAGCGGAGGAGCGGAGGAGCGGAGGAGCGGAGGAGCGGAGGAGCGGAGGACAGCAAAACCCCTTTCTGCAATTCGCCTGAGTCCGGCGGATCGGTAGTACCTGGTTCCGCAGCGGATGAGCGGAGGAGTGGAGGAGATGTTTCTCTTCTCAGAGGCGGCGAGGGGGGGGGGGGCAGGACCCCTTACCCTTATCCCCCCCGGACGTTTGAGTGGAGCTCCCGGACCTCCGGGCACGCACATGCGAATGACTGGATCACAGGGAGTGCCAGGGCCTGGAGCGGATGAGCAGAGGAGAGGCGGAGGGCAGAAGCCCGGCCCTGTTCAAGAGTTCCAGGGTCCAAAGCGGGGGAGCGAAGAAGCGGAGGAGGGGAGGAGAGCAGAAGAGCAAAAAACTGGCCCGGAATTCACCGAAGTCCCGCGGATCGGGAGTTCCAGGGCCCGGAGCGGAAGAGCGGAGGAGCGGAGGAGAGGAGGAGCGGAGCAAAGCTAAGCCCGTCTTAACAACAAGGAAATTACAGATGAGGCTATAATTTCTAATGAAAACTTTAAATTCTATAGCCACGTATACACTTCGACATTGTCAAAAAGCGATTGTGACTCCTTTCCATTAAATATTCCTCAATATATCCCAAAAATAAACAACAAACAATATATGTTTGTTTATATATGTTTATATATAAACAACAAAAAATATACAGTTTGATGTCTGAGATTCCTTGTGAATCGCCAACTTAATTACATGTCGTATTCCCCTTGCATTTTTTTTTTTTGGTTTTAATTTCATTTGTCTATCTATTGATTTAATTACTTCCTTTTAATTTCTTTTTTTGTCTCGCACTGTAAATTTCTCACAAACCTGTAACACTATTAACTTCTCATTACATACAGAACAAATGTCCTGATGTCCGTTGCTTCCTCATCCCTGGTTGTTTCATTGACATTCAGTTCAACCTTGCTATGTTTATTTGTACATTTGTATATTTGGGTGTACTATTTATGTTCAATTAAAAACAGTTTGATGTCTGAGATTCCTTGTGAACCGCCAACTTAATTACATGTTATATTCCCCTCACAATTTTTTTTTTTCGTTTTTAATTTTATTTTTCTATCTATTTATTTAATTATATCCTTCTAATTTTCTTTTTTTGTCTAGCATTAAAAATTTCTCGCAAACCGTTAACACTATTAACTTCTGATTACTTACACCACGAATGCGCTTATGCCCCCCCACCCATCCCGCTTTTTCCGTACGGAGGCAGACACTGAGATCGAAAGCAAATGGGTGTCATTGAAATGCAGTAACAGGGTGATAACAGCCGTGTTCGAAGTGTGTAGGGGCTTATAGGAGAGCAGAAGCACGTCACGCAATTCACCTGAGTTCGGAGGATCGGGAGTACCAGGGCCCATAGCGGAGAAGCGGAAGAGCGGAGTTATGTGTCTCTTCTCAAAGGCGGGGAAACTGGGGGGCAGCAGGACCCCTTAGACCGGCTAATGTGAGTCTTCTCCGGACATAGATCACCCGGACTTATGACTGGAGCTCCCGGACCTCTGGGCACACACATATGTGAATGAGTGGATGAGCTAATGTTGGTTTGGTTGTGGATACGTTTCGGCCAATGCTATCAGCACAGCGATGATGAGTTCAGGTGTGTCTGTGTGTGTTTGTGTGTTTGTGTGTGTGTGTGTGTGTGTGTGTGTGCG
>NW_028234002.1:757500-762500 GCF_037954325.1 Fistularia commersonii
TCCTGCACTTCCTCATTCCACCACCAAGTCTCCTTATCAACTTTCCTTCCAGATGACAAACCGAGTACTCTTCTACCTGTCTCCCTGATAACACTAGCTGTTGTTGTCCAATCATCTGGCAGCTCACCCTGACCACCCAGACCCTTTCTCAACTCCTCCCTGAAAACCGTGCAACGCTCCTCCCTTTTCAGCTTCCACCACTTTGTCCTCTGCTCTGCCTTTGTCCTCGTCATCTACCTTGTCACCAGAGTCGTCGCACAAACCGCCATCCTATGCTGTCTGGCTACACGCCCACCTACAACTACTTTGCAGTCACCGATCTCTTTCAGGTTACCTCGTCTATACAAGATGTAGTCTACCTGCGTGCTCCTACCTCCGCTCTTATAAGTTACCCTATGTTCCTGTTTTTTCTGGAAAAAGGTATTCACTACACCCATTTCCATCCCTTTTGCAAAATCTACCACCATCTGTCCCTCTGCATTCCTATCCTGGATACCATATCTGCCCATCACTTCTTCATCCCCTCTATTGCCTTCACCAACATGTCCATTGAAGTCTGCACCAATTACCACTCTCTCATTTCTGGGAATATTCTGCATCACTTCATCCAACTCATTCCAGAACTTCTCCTTCTCTTCAGGTTCACATCCCACCTGTGGCGCATAGCCACTAACAACACTGAGCATCACACCTTCAATTTCCAATTTCAGACTCATAAGTCTATCTGACATTCTTTTCACCTCTAGGACGTTCCTTACGAACTCCTCCTTCAAGATGACTCCTACTCCATTTCTCTTCTTGTCAGCACCATAATAGTATAACTTAAAGCCTGCTCCTAAGCTTCTAGCCTTACTACCCTTCCACCTGGTCTCCTGGACACACAGTATATCCAGCTTCCTTCTCTGCATCGTGTCCATCAACTCTCTACCTTTTCCTGTCATAGTCCCAATATTCAAAGTCCCTACTCTCAGTCCCAGGCTCTTTCCTTTCCTCCTCTCTCTCTGCTTCCGAACACGCACTCCTCCTCTTCTTCTTCTTCTTGTTCTTCGACCCACAGTAGCCCGATTTCCATTAGTACCCTGTAGGTCATCAGTACCAATGGCGGTCGTTGTTAACCCGGTCCGCGACCCATCCGGTATGGTATAGTTATGGTTGACTCGCATGTTTGGTTTTGGCAAACGTTTTACGCCGGATGCCCCTCCTGACGCAACCCTCTGCATTTATCCGGGCTTGGGACCGGCACAGGGAGACACTGCTCCGTGCCCCCCCCCCCCCCCCCCCCCCCCCCCCCAAAGGCAGGCTTGGAGAGACACGGGCCAGTGCCGCCCTGAGGCTGCATTACCCTCTCTTTCTTACATTTATTATAAAAATATGCTTATCTTCCTTTTAGCTCATCACACATGTCTTTATGATTTTCAGTCCATGCCTCAGCCGGCCTGAAGCTCCACTGATGCGCATGTGCGGATGCCTCTATCTAGCGGACATAAAATAAAGACAATCATTCAAATGTGAATGAGTCGGCGTGATGCTCCGGGATGTGTGGAGCTCAGGGAGCTCCACGAGTGAGGGAGTTAAGTTAGGGCGGGGGTGCAAGTAGGCTCTAGGATTCCCCGAGTCGGGGCGAGCGATGGGTTTAGAGGCGTATCGCATTGAAGATAATGGCCGCATATCCTTCTTGGACTTTTCTAAAGCCTTTGACTCGGTCGAACATCCATTTATCATAGCAACGCTCGAACATTTTGGATTTGGTTAAATATTCAGGAATGTGATCCGTGGGCTCTATGAGAATATTCATAGCTGTGTCACCCTGCCAAGCGGCACCACTCCGAGCTTCCATGTTGATGTGGGAATCCCCCAAGGTTGCCCCATCTCACCCTATTTATTTATAATTGCTACCGAAATGCTAGCCGTTTATGTTGAAAAGAGCAACGATATCCAAAAGTTAGACGTGCTGGGGACTGAAATTGTTATTAGCCTGCTGGCAGATGACACAACCTTAGTTTTGAAAAATGAACATCAAGTCCCAATAAGTGCCGAAAACAACCAAAACATTCTCCAAGGCTTCAGGATTGTCATTAAACTTAAAGAAATGCAAACTTCTTGCGCTGCATGACTCGCCACTAAAGGAAATCAGCGATGTTTCCATGAAATCAGAAATAAAATACTTGAGCATTTTCCTATCCAAGGACCAAACGTTAAATCAATCCAGGAACATTGAATCTAAACTGAATCAAAGTAAAGCTTAATTCTAATATATGGCTCCAGAGAGATTTATCAATATTAGGCCGGATATATTTGACTAAAATGGATGTGTTTATCCAGATGTATATACCCAGCGTATTCCAATGCTGCTCCAAATCAACTCGTAAAATCTGTTAACCAAATCAATTTCAACTTTATCTGGAGGAACAGACCACACCATCTAAGAAAAATCACATATGGTGAAAGAAACAAGTGAAGGAGGGCTGAAAGTGATAGAGTCGGACTGCTTGAATGGGACATTGAAGGTGAACTGGTTGAAATCCTGGATCAAACCTCATCGTTCTTTCTGGTATTGTACTCCAAACTACTTATTCAACAAAGTCGGCGGCCTGAGTCTTCTGCTTATCTCTGACTTGGATATCAACAAGATTCCTGTCAAATGTTCAGAGTTCCATAAACAAATATTATTATACTGGAAAATGATATACGTACACAATTTCTCACCACACAGTATAATAGTTTGGAACAATCGATATGTACTGCATGGCAACAAACCTCTGTTTTACAAGGAATGCTTTGAGAAAGGTATATGGTCGATAATTGACTTGATGGATGACACTGGCAGTCCTCTGGACAATGAGCAGTTCTGTACTACACACAGATTCAAGCCTCCCATATTAGAGTTGCTAAAGTTACGAAACGCACTGCCTCGACAATTTGTATTCCTGACCAAAAATATAATGACGCACCGAACCGTACAACCACAGTTACCCCGACTATCACTCCAGGGAATCTCAATTGTGGACAGAAAGCGCGGCAACTCCTTTATTAGGAAATGTTTCACAGGAAACTTATTCCCTGGACGTCAAAAAAAAAAAAAAGGATATTTTAAATAAATTTGATGAGGAATCGATTGCCACGCTGCGAACCATGTATCTGACTCTACCCATACCCCCAAGGCAAAAGAGACCCACTTCAAAATTATGACTGACATCTACCCATCTAAGGAATTATCGAGGGTACGCTTTAATTTTGAAGATAATATTTGTACATTTTGTGAAGACAACATTGAAACCACTGACCATATATTTTTTCTCCTTCTCATTCCATCGTCACCAGTTTCCTTCTCAAAAGATGATATAACATTCTGTTTACTTATAAGCAACATAACAGATGAACTCTGTGTCAATGTTCTTTTAGGCCTGGCCAAGTTCTTCATTCACAAGAACAGAATGCAAAAATGCTCCCCAAATTTTAATGTCTTCATAAACGATTTTGAAATATAAAAAAAAAAAAAAAAATATCCTTAAAACTTATGGAAAAATCCGAAAACAAAAAAATATAGTTACCCATGTCCGAGGTTCCTTTTTTTTTTGGTAAAAAAAAAAAACAAAACAAAAAAAACAACTTGATTACATGTTACATTCCCCTTGCAATTTTTTTTTTTTTTTTTCGTTTTAATTTCTTATTTGTCTATCTATTGATTTAATTACTTCCTTTTAATTTCTTTTTTTGTCTCGCACTGTAAATTTCTCACAAACCTGTAACACTATTAACTTCTCATTACATACAGAACAAATGTCCTGATGTCCGTTGCTTCCTCATCCCTGGTTGTTTCATTGACATTCAGTTCTACCTTGCTATGTTTATTTGTACATTTGTATATTTGGGTGTACTATTTATGTTCAATTAAAAACAGTTTGATGTCTGAGATTCCTTGTGAACCGCCAACTTAATTACATGTTATATTCCCCTCACAATTTTTTTTTTTCGTTTTTAATTTTATTTTTCTATCTATTTATTTAATTATATCCTTTTAATTTTCTTTTTTTGTCTAGCATTAAAAATTTCTCGCAAACCGTTAACACTATTAACTTCTGATTACTTACAGCACGAATGCGCTTATGCCCCCCCACCCATCCCGCTTTTTCCGTACGGTGGCAGACACTGAGATCGAAAGCAAATGGGTGTCATTGAAATGCAGTAACAGGGTGATAACAGCCGTGTTCGAAGTGTGTAGGGGCTTATAGGAGAGCAGAAGCACGTCACGCAATTCACCTGAGTTCGGAGGATCGGGAGTACCAGGGCCCATAGCGGAGAAGCGGAAGAGCGCAGTTATGTGTCTCTTCTCAAAGGCCGGGAAGCTGGGGGGCAGCAGGACCCCTTAGACCGGCTAATGTGAGCCTTCTCCGGACATAGATCACCCGGACTTATGACTGGAGCTCCCGGACCTCTGGGCACACACATATGTGAATGAGTGGATGAGCTAATGTTGGTTTGGTTGTGGATACGTTTCGGCCAATGCTATCAGCACAGCGATGATGAGTTCAGGTGTGTCTGTGTGTGTTTGTGTGTTTGTGTGTGTGTGTGTGTGTGTGTGTGTGTGTGTGTTTGTGTGTGTGTGAGAGTTTGTTTTTGTGGGTTGGGGGGGGTTCCCGCGGACACGGAGTACCAGGGCCTGGAGCGGATGAGGTGAGGAGCGGAGGAGAGCAGAAGCCCGGACCGTGATTCGCTTGTGTCCAGCGGTTCGGGAGTTCCAGGGTCCGAAACGGAGGAGCGGAGGAGCGGAGGACGGCAAAACCCCTTTCTGCAATTCGCCTGAGTCCGGCGGATCGGTAATACCTGGTTCCGCAGCGGAGGAGCGGAGGAGTGGAGGAGATGTTTCTCTTCTCAGAGGCGGCGAGGAGGGGGGGAGAGGGACAGGACCCCTTACCCTTACCCCCCCCGGACGTTTGAGTGGAGCTCCCGGACCTCCGGGCACGCACATGCGAATGACTGGATCACAGGGAGTGCCAGGG
>NW_028234002.1:772500-782500 GCF_037954325.1 Fistularia commersonii
TTCCACATTCATCAGCTCTTCAAAGTACTGTTTCCCTCTTCCCATCACTCTTCTAAGATGTGTCAATACATTTCCCTCTCCGTCCTTAATCACCCGGACCTGTTGTACATCCTTTCCATCTTTATCTCTCTGTTTCGCCAACCTATATAGATCGTTCTCACCCTCCTTACTATCCAACTGAGCATACAAGTCATCATACGCCCTTTGTTTTGCCTTCGCTACCGCCATCTTTACCTTTCGCCGCATCTCCCTGAACTGCTTTCTGTTCTCTTCAGTCCTCTCAGTATCCCACTTCTTCTTCGCTAACCGCTTTCTCCGTATATACTCCTGCACTTCCTCATTCCACCACCAAGTCTCCTTATCAACTTTCCTTCCAGATGACAAACCGAGTACTCTTCTACCTGTCTCCCTGATAACACTAGCTGTTGTTGTCCAATCATCTGGCAGCTCACCCTGACCACCCAGACCCTTTCTCAACTCCTCCCTGAAAACCGTGCAACGCTCCTCCCTTTTCAGCTTCCACCACTTTGTCCTCTGCTCTGCCTTTGTCCTCGTCATCTACCTTGTCACCAGAGTCGTCGCACAAACCGCCATCCTATGCTGTCTGGCTACACGCCCACCTACAACTACTTTGCAGTCACCGATCTCTTTCAGGTTACCTCGTCTATACAAGATGTAGTCTACCTGCGTGCTCCTACCTCCGCTCTTATAAGTTACCCTATGTTCCTGTTTTTTCTGGAAAAAGGTATTCACTACACCCATTTCCATCCCTTTTGCAAAATCTACCACCATCTGTCCCTCTGCATTCCTATCCTGGATACCATATCTGCCCATCACTTCTTCATCCCCTCTATTGCCTTCACCAACATGTCCATTGAAGTCTGCACCAATTACCACTCTCTCATTTCTGGGAATATTCTGCATCACTTCATCCAACTCATTCCAGAACTTCTCCTTCTCTTCAGGTTCACATCCCACCTGTGGCGCATAGCCACTAACAACACTGAGCATCACACCTTCAATTTCCAATTTCAGACTCATAAGTCTATCTGACATTCTTTTCACCTCTAGGACGTTCCTTACAAACTCCTCCTTCAAGATGACTCCTACTCCATTTCTCTTCTTGTCAGCACCATAATAGTATAACTTAAAGCCTGCTCCTAAGCTTCTAGCCTTACTACCCTTCCACCTGGTCTCCTGGACACACAGTATATCCAGCTTCCTTCTCTGCATCGTGTCCATCAACTCTCTACCTTTTCCTGTCATAGTCCCAATATTCAAAGTCCCTACTCTCAGTCCCAGGCTCTTTCCTTTCCTCCTCTCTCTCTGCTTCCGAACACGCACTCCTCCTCTTCTTCTTCTTCTTGTTCTTCGACCCACAGTAGCCCAATTTCCATTAGTACCCTGTAGGTCATCAGTACCAATGGCGGTCGTTGTTAACCCGGTCCGCGACCCATCCGGTATGGTATAGTTATGGTTGACTCGCATGTTTGGTTTTGGCAAACGTTTTACGCCGGATGCCCCTCCTGACGCAACCCTCTGCATTTATCCGGGCTTGGGACCGGCAAAGGGAGACACTGCTCCGTGCCCCCCCCCCCCCAAAGGCAGGCTTGGAGAGACACGGGCCAGTGCCGCCCTGAGGCTGCATTACCCTCTCTTTCTTACATTTATTATAAAAATATGCTTATCTTCCTTTTAGCTCATCACACATGTCTTTATGATTTTCAGTCCATGCCTCAGCCGGCCTGAAGCTCCACTGATGCGCATGTGCGGATGCCTCTATCTAGCGGACATAAAATAAAGACAATCATTCAAATGTGAATGAGTCGGCGTGATGCTCCGGGATGTGTGGAGCTCAGGGAGCTCCACGAGTGAGGGAGTTAAGTTAGGGCGGGGGTGCAAGTAGGCTCTAGGATTCCCCGAGTCGGGGCGAGCGATGGGTTTAGAGGCGTATCGCATTGAAGATAATGGCCGCATATCCTTCTTGGACTTTTCTAAAGCCTTTGACTCGGTCGAACATCCATTTATCATAGCAACGCTCGAACATTTTGGATTTGGTTAAATATTCAGGAATGTGATCCGTGGGCTCTATGAGAATATTCATAGCTGTGTCACCCTGCCAAGCGGCACCACTCCGAGCTTCCATGTTGATGTGGGAATCCCCCAAGGTTGCCCCATCTCACCCTATTTATTTATAATTGCTACCGAAATGCTAGCCGTTTATGTTGAAAAGAGCAACGATATCCAAAAGTTAGACGTGCTGGGGACTGAAATTGTTATTAGCCTGCTGGCAGATGACACAACCTTAGTTTTGAAAAATGAACATCAAGTCCCAATAAGTGCCGAAAACAACCAAAACATTCTCCAAGGCTTCAGGATTGTCATTAAACTTAAAGAAATGCAAACTTCTTGCGCTGCATGACTCGCCACTAAAGGAAATCAGCGATGTTTCCATGAAATCAGAAATAAAATACTTGAGCATTTTCCTATCCAAGGACCAAACGTTAAATCAATCCAGGAACATTGAATCTAAACTGCTTAGAGTCAGATACATGGCTTTCAATGACACCCATTTGCTTTCGATCTCAGTGTCTGCCACCGTACGGAAAAAGCGGGGGGTGGGGGGGCATAAGCGCATTCGTGACTATCACTCCAGGGAATCTCAATTGTGGACAGAAAGCGCGGCAACTCCTTTATTAGGAAATGTTTCACAGGAAACTTATTCCCTGGACGTCAAAAAAAAAAAAAAGGATATTTTAAATAAATTTGATGAGGAATCGATTGCCACGCTGCGAACTATGTATCTGACTCAACCCATACCCCCAAGGCAAAAGAGACCCACTTCAAAATTATGACTGACATCTACCCATCTAAGGAATTATCGAGGGTACGCTTTAATTTTGAAGATAATATTTGTACATTTTGTGAAGACAACATTGAAACCACTGACCATATATTTTTTCTCCTTCTCATTCCATCGTCACCAGTTTCCTTCTCAAAAGATGATATAACATTCTGTTTACTTATAAGCAACATAACAGATGAACTCTGTGTCAATGTTCTTTTAGGCCTGGCCAAGTTCTTCATTCACAAGAACAGAATGCAAAAATGCTCCCCAAATTTTAATGTCTTCATAAACGATTTTGAAATATAAAAAAAAAAAAAAAAATCCTTAAAACTTATGGAAAAATCCGAAAACAAAAAAAATATAGTTACCCATGTCCGAGGTTCCTTTTTTTTTTGGTAAAAAAAAAAAAAAAAAAAAAAAAAAAACAACTTGATTACATGTTACATTCCCCTTGCAATTTTTTTTTTTTTTTTCGTTTTAATTTCTTATTTGTCTATCTATTGATTTAATTACTTCCTTTTAATTTCTTTTTTTGTCTCGCACTGTAAATTTCTCACAAACCTGTAACACTATTAACTTCTCATTACATACAGAACAAATGTCCTGATGTCCGTTGCTTCCTCATCCCTGGTTGTTTCATTGACATTCAGTTCTACCTTGCTATGTTTATTTGTACATTTGTATATTTGGGTGTACTATTTATGTTCAATTAAAAACAGTTTGATGTCTGAGATTCCTTGTGAACCGCCAACTTAATTACATGTTATATTCCCCTCACAATTTTTTTTTTTTCGTTTTTAATTTTATTTTTCTATCTATTTATTTAATTATATCCTTCTAATTTTCTTTTTTTGTCTAGCATTAAAAATTTCTCGCAAACCGTTAACACTATTAACTTCTGATTACTTACACCACGAATGCGCTTATGCCCCCCCACCCATCCCGCTTTTTCCGTACGGAGGCAGACACTGAGATCGAAAGCAAATGGGTGTCATTGAAATGCAGTAACAGGGTGATAACAGCCGTGTTCGAAGTGTGTAGGGGCTTATAGGAGAGCAGAAGCACGTCACGCAATTCACCTGAGTTCGGAGGATCGGGAGTACCAGGGCCCATAGCGGAGAAGCGGAAGAGCGGAGTTATGTGTCTCTTCTCAAAGGCGGGGAAGCTGGGGGGCAGCAGGACCCCTTAGACCGGCTAAGGTGAGCCTACTCCGGACAGAGATCACCCGGAGTTATGACTGGAGCTCCCGGACCTCTGGGCACACACATATGTGAATGACTGGATGAGCTAATGTTGGTTTGGTTGTGGATACGTTTCGGCCAATGCTATCAGCACAGCGATGATGAGTTCAGGTGTGTCTGTGTGTGTTTGTGTGTTTGTGTGTGTGTGTGTGTGTGTGTGTGTGTGTGTGCGTGTGTTTGTGTGTGTGTGAGAGTTTGTTTTTGTGGGTTGGGGGGGGTTCCCGCGGACACGGAGTACCAGGGCCTGGAGCGGATGAGGTGAGGAGCGGAGGAGAGCAGAAGCCCGGACCGTGATTCGCTTGTGTCCAGCGGTTCGGGAGTTCCAGGGCCCGAAACGGAGGAGCGGAGGAGCGGAGGAGCGGAGGAGCGGAGGAGCGGAGGAGCGGAGGAGCGGAGGAGCGGAGGACAGCAAAACCCCTTTCTGCAATTCGCCTGAGTCCGGCGGATCGGTAGTACCTGGTTCCGCAGCGGATGAGCGGAGGAGTGGAGGAGATGTTTCTCTTCTCAGAGGCGGCGAGGGGGGGGGGGCAGGACCCCTTACCCTTATCCCCCCCGGACGTTTGAGTGGAGCTCCCGGACCTCCGGGCACGCACATGCGAATGACTGGATCACAGGGAGTGCCAGGGCCTGGAGCGGATGAGCAGAGGAGAGGCGGAGGGCAGAAGCCCGGCCCTGTTCAAGAGTTCCAGGGTCCAAAGCGGGGGAGCGAAGAAGCGGAGGAGGGGAGGAGAGCAGAAGAGCAAAAAACTGGCCCGGAATTCACCGAAGTCCCGCGGATCGGGAGTTCCAGGGCCCGGAGCGGAAGAGCGGAGGAGCGGAGGAGAGGAGGAGCGGAGCAAAGCTAAGCCCGTCTTAACAACAAGGAAATTACAGATGAGGCTATAATTTCTAATGAAAACTTTAAATTCTATAGCCACGTATACACTTCGACATTGTCAAAAAGCGATTGTGACTCCTTTCCATTAAATATTCCTCAATATATCCCAAAAATAAACAACAAACAATATATGATTGTTTATATATGTTTATATATAAACAACAAAAAATATACAGTTTGATGTCTGAGATTCCTTGTGAATCGCCAACTTAATTACATGTCGTATTCCCCTTGCATTTTTTTTTTTTGGTTTTAATTTCATTTGTCTATCTATTTATCTAATTATTTCCTTTTAATTTCGTTTTTTGTCTAGCACTGTAAATTTCTCACAAACCTGTAACACTATTAACTTCTCATTACATACAGAACAAATGTCCTCATGTCCGTTGCTTCCTCATGCCTGGTTGTTTCATTGACATTCAGTTCTACCTTGCTATGTTTATTTGTACATTTGTATATTTGGGTGTACTATTTATGTTCAATTAAAAACAGTTTGATGTCTGAGATTCCCTGTGAACCGCCAACTTAATTACATGTTATATTCCCCTCACAATTTTTTTTTTTTCGTTTTTAATTTTATTTTTCTATCTATTTATTTAATTATATCCTTTTAATTTTTTTTTTTTGTCTAGCATTAAAAATTTCTCGCAAACCGTTAACACTATTAACTTCTGATTACTTACAGCACGAATGCGCTTATGCCCCCCCCACCCCCCACCCCCCGCTTTTCCGTACGGTGGCAGACACTGAGATCGAAAGCAAATGGGTGTCATTGAAATGCAGTAACAGGGTGATAACAGCCGTGTTCGAAATGTGTAGGGGCTTATAGGAGAGCAGAAGCACGTCACGCAATTCACCTGAGTTCGGAGGATCGGGAGTACCAGGGCCCATAGCGGAGAAGCGGAAGAGCGGAGTTATGTGTCTCTTCTCAAAGGCCGGGAAGCTGGGGGGCAGCAGGACCCCTTAGAGCGGCTAATGTGAGCCTTCTCCGGACATAGATCACCCGGACTTATGACTGGAGCTCCCGGACCTCTGGGCACACACATATGTGAATGAGTGGATGAGCTAATGTTGGTTTGGTTGTGGAAACGTTTCGGCCAATGCTATTAGCACAGCTATGATGAGTTCAGGTGTGTCTCTGTGTGTTTGTGTGTTTGTGTGTGTGTATGCGTGTGTATGTGTGTGTGTGTGTGTGTGTGTGTGTGTGTGTGTGCGTGTGTTTGTGTGTGTGTGAGAGTTTGTTTTTGTGGGTTGGGGGGGGTTCCCGCGGACACGGAGTACCAGGGCCTGGAGCGGATGAGGTGAGGAGCGGAGGAGAGCAGAAGCCCGGACCGTGATTCGCTTGTGTCCAGCGGTTCGGGAGTTCCAGGGCCCGAAACGGAGGAGCGGAGGAGCGGAGGACGGCAAAACCCCTTTCTGCAATTCGCCTGAGTCCGGCGGATCGGTAATACCTGGTTCCGCAGCGGAGGAGCGGAGGAGTGGAGGAGATGTTTCTCTTCTCAGAGGCGGCGAGGGGTGGGGACAGGACCCCTTACCCTTACCCCCCCCGGACGTTTGAGTGGAGCTCCCGGACCTCCGGGCACGCACATGCGAATGACTGGATCACAGGGAGTGCCAGGGCCTGGAGCGGATGAGCAGAGGAGAGGCGGAGGGCAGAAGCCCGGCCCTGTTCAAGAGTTCCAGGGTCCAAAGCGGGGGAGCGAAGAAGCGGAGGAGGGGAGGAGAGCAGAAGAGCAAAAAACTGGCCCGGCATTCACCGAAGTCCCGCGGATCGGGAGTTCCAGGGCCCGGAGCGGAAGAGCGGAGGAGCGGAGGAGAGGAGGAGCGGAGCAAAGCGGAAGCCCGTCTTAACAACAAGGAAATTACAGATGAGGCTATAATTTCTAATGAAAACTTTAAATTCTATAGCCACGTATACACTTCGACATTGTCAAAAAGCGATTGTGACTCCTTTCCATTAAATATTCCTCAATATATCCCAAAAATAAACAACAAACAATATATGTTTGTTTATATATGTTTATATATAAACAACAAAAAATATACAGTTTGATGTCTGAGATTCCTTGTGAATCGCCAACTTAATTACATGTCGTATTCCCCTTGCATTTTTTTTTTTTGGTTTTAATTTCATTTGTCTATCTATTTATCTAATTATTTCCTTTTAATTTCGTTTTTTGTCTAGCACTGTAAATTTCTCACAAACCTGTAACACTATTAACTTCTCATTACATACAGAACAAATGTCCTCATGTCCGTTGCTTCCTCATGCCTGGTTGTTTCATTGACATTCAGTTCTAACTTGCTATGTTTATTTGTACATTTGTATATTTGGGTGTACTATTTATGTTCAATTAAAAACAGTTTGATGTCTGAGATTCCCTGTGAACCGCCAACTTAATTACATGTTATATTCCCCTCACAATTTTTTTTTTTTCGTTTTTAATTTTATTTTTCTATCTATTTATTTAATTATATCCTTTTAATTTTCTTTTTTTGTCTAGCATTAAAAATTTCTCGCAAACCGTTAACACTATTAACTTCTGATTACTTACAGCACGAATGCGCTTATGCCCCCCCACCCCCCACCCCCCCGCTTTTCCGTACGGTGGCAGACACTGAGATCGAAAGCAAATGGGTGTCATTGAAATGCAGTAACAGGGTGATAACAGCCGTGTTCGAAGTGTGTAGGGGCTTATAGGAGAGCAGAAGCACGTCACGCAATTCACCTGAGTTCGGAGGATCGGGAGTACCAGGGCCCATAGCGGAGAAGCGGAAGAGCGGAGTTATGTGTCTCTTCTCAAAGGCCGGGAAGCTGGGGGGCAGCAGGACCCCTTAGAGCGGCTAATGTGAGCCTTCTCCGGACATAGATCACCCGGACTTATGACTGGAGCTCCCGGACCTCCGGGCACACACATATGTGAATGAGTGGATGAGCTAATGTTGGTTTGGTTGTGGAAACGTTTCGGCCAATGCTATTAGCACAGCTATGATGAGTTCAGGTGTGTCTGTGTGTGTTTGTGTGTTTGTGTGTGTGTATGCGTGTGTATGTGTGTGTGTGTGTGTGTGTGTGTGTGTGCGTGTGTTTGTGTGTGTGTGAGAGTTTGTTTTTGTGGGTTGGGGGGGGTTCCCGCGGACACGGAGTACCAGGGCCTGGAGCGGATGAGGTGAGGAGCGGAGGAGAGCAGAAGCCCGGACCGTGATTCGCTTGTGTCCAGCGGTTCGGGAGTTCCAGGGCCCGAAACGGAGGAGCGGAGGAGCGGAGGACGGCAAAACCCCTTTCTGCAATTCGCCTGAGTCCGGCGGATCGGTAATACCTGGTTCCGCAGCGGAGGAGCGGAGGAGTGGAGGAGATGTTTCTCTTCTCAGAGGCGGCGAGGGGGGGGGACAGGACCCCTTACCCTTACCCCCCCCGGACGTTTGAGTGGAGCTCCCGGACCTCCGGGCACGCACATGCGAATGACTGGATCACAGGGAGTGCCAGGGCCTGGAGCGGATGAGCAGAGGAGAGGCGGAGGGCAGAAGCCCGGCCCTGTTCAAGAGTTCCAGGGTCCAAAGCGGGGGAGCGAAGAAGCGGAGGAGGGGAGGAGAGCAGAAGAGCAAAAAACTGGCCCGGAATTCACCGAAGTCCCGCGGATCGGGAGTTCCAGGGCCCGGAGCGGAAGAGCGGAGGAGAGGAGGAGCGGAGCAAAGCGGAAGCCCGTCTTAACAACAAGGAAATTACAGATGAGGCTATCATTTCCAATGAAAACTTTAAATTCTATAGCCACCTATACACTTCGACATTGTCAAAAAGCGATTGTGACTCCTTTCCATTAAATATTCCTCAATATATCCCAAAAATAAACAACAAACAATATATGTTTGTTTATATATGTTTATATATAAACAACAAAAAATATACAGTTTGATGTCTGAGATTCCTTGTGAATCGCCAACTTAATTACATGTTGTATTCCCCTTGCATTTTTTTTTTTCGGTTTTAATTTCATTGGTCTATCTATTTATTTAATTATTTCCTTTTAATTTCTTTTTTTGTCTAGCAATGTAAATTTCTCACAAACCGTTAACACTATTAACTTCTGAATACATACAGAACGAATGTCCTTATGTCCTTTTCTTCTTCATGCCTGGTTGTTTCATTGACATTCAGTTCTACCTTGCCATGTTTATTTGTACATTTGCGTGTACTATTTATGTTCAATTAAAAAAAAAAAAAAAAAAAGAATGAGAGGCTGAGAAAATCTCCATGTCTCTCTCTCTCCCCCCCTTAATGCCCCCCCGCTTTTTCCGTACGTTGGCAGACAATGAGATCAAAAGCAAATGGGTGTCATCGTAATGCAGTAACAGGGTGATAAAGGCCATGTTAGAAGTGTGTATGGGCTTATTTTACAGGCTTTCCCCTGGTACTCCATGGATTACCAGGGGCGTTTCTGCCGTGAAGCTGAAAGGAGCTGTTTCGGTGTTCCTGTTTATAAATCCACTCAGCAATGAGGTGAAAAGCACATCGGTATCGATATAATTCGGTAACAGGGCGATAACATCCATGTATTCCGCTCTGGGCCCTGGTACTCCTCGGGGGGGTGAACGCCGGGCCGAACTAGTCCTGGTACTCCATGGAGTACCAGAGGCCCGCCGCAGTGAGAGTAAATGGAGCAATTTGGGTGTTCAATTGTAAAAAGCGGCCTAAAATCCGTGTGGAAAGCAAACGAGTGTTGTTTTAAGACAGTGTGAGGGTGACAGCAATCTCTCCAAGAAGCTTTCTTGGGTTATTTCTGAGGTTTCTCAATGCACTCCTAATGGGAGAGAAGGTAAAGCCCATAAAGCCCACGGGCTTTTCCTTTGTCCGCGCTGCAAGGGACTTTACTCGTTTTTTCGAGGGGACATCCCGCGGGATAGTGTTGGAGTGGCCGTCTAGGAGGAGGGTTTTATTTTCTCCCCTGACGCGTGGTGGTTGATTGTCTCCGAGTCGAGTCGGCACACGTGACCCGCCGTAGGAGGGCCCCCGCCGGCCGGCCTCGCGGCGGCGTTCGG
>NW_028234002.1:792500-800000 GCF_037954325.1 Fistularia commersonii
AAGAGCAACGATATCCAAAAGTTAGACGTGCTGGGGACTGAAATTGTTATTAGCCTGCTGGCAGATGACACAACCTTAGTTTTGAAAAATGAACATCAAGTCCCAATAAGTGCCGAAAACAACCAAAACATTCTCCAAGGCTTCAGGATTGTCATTAAACTTAAAGAAATGCAAACTTCTTGCGCTGCATGACTCGCCACTAAAGGAAATCAGCGATGTTTCTATGAAATCAGAAATAAAATACTTGAGCATTTTCCTATCCAAGGACCAAACGTTAAATCAATCCAGGAACATTGAATCTAAACTGAATCAAAGTAAAGCTTAATTCTAATATATGGCTCCAGAGAGATTTATCAATATTAGGCCGGATATATTTGACTAAAATGGATGTGTTTATCCAGATGTATATACCCAGCGTATTCCAATGCTGCTCCAAATCAACTCGTAAAATCTGTTAACCAAATCAATTTCAACTTTATCTGGAGGAACAGACCACACCATCTAAGAAAAATCACATATGGTGAAAGAAACAAGTGAAGGAGGGCTGAAAGTGATAGAGTCGGACTGCTTGAATGGGACATTGAAGGTGAACTGGTTGAAATCCTGGATCAAACCTCATCGTTCTTTCTGGTATTGTACTCCAAACTACTTATTCAACAAAGTCGGCGGCCTGAGTCTTCTGCTTATCTCTGACTTGGATATCAACAAGATTCCTGTCAAATGTTCAGAGTTCCATAAACAAATATTATTATACTGGAAAATGATATACGTACACAATTTCTCACCACACAGTATAATAGTTTGGAACAATCGATATGTACTGCATGGCAACAAACCTCTGTTTTACAAGGAATGCTTTGAGAAAGGTATATGGTCGATAATTGACTTGATGGATGACACTGGCAGTCCTCTGGACAATGAGCAGTTCTGTACTACACACAGATTCAAGCCTCCCATATTAGAGTTGCTAAAGTTACGAAACGCACTGCCTCGACAATTTGTATTCCTGACCAAAAATATAATGACGCACCGAACCGTACAACCACAGTTACCCCGACTATCACTCCAGGGAATCTCAATTGTGGACAGAAAGCGCGGCAACTCCTTTATTAGGAAATGTTTCACAGGAAACTTATTCCCTGGACGTCAAAAAAAAAAAAAAGGATATTTTAAATAAATTTGATGAGGAATCGATTGCCACGCTGCGAACCATGTATCTGACTCTACCCATACCCCCAAGGCAAAAGAGACCCACTTCAAAATTATGACTGACATCTACCCATCTAAGGAATTATCGAGGGTACGCTTTAATTTTGAAGATAATATTTGTACATTTTGTGAAGACAACATTGAAACCACTGACCATATATTTTTTCTCCTTCTCATTCCATCGTCACCAGTTTCCTTCTCAAAAGATGATATAACATTCTGTTTACTTATAAGCAACATAACAGATGAACTCTGTGTCAATGTTCTTTTAGGCCTGGCCAAGTTCTTCATTCACAAGAACAGAATGCAAAAATGCTCCCCAAATTTTAATGTCTTCATAAACGATTTTGAAATATAAAAAAAAAAAAAAAAAAATCCTTAAAACTTATGGAAAAATCCAAAAACTAAAAAATATAGTTACCCATGTCCGAGGTTCCTTTTTTTTTTGGTAAAAAAAAAAAAACAAAAAAAAAAAACCAACTTGATTACATGTTACATTCCCCTTGCAATTTTTTTTTTTTTTTTTCGTTTTAATTTCTTATTTGTCTATCTATTGATTTAATTACTTCCTTTTAATTTCTTTTTTTGTCTCGCACTGTAAATTTCTCACAAACCTGTAACACTATTAACTTCTCATTACATACAGAACAAATGTCCTGATGTCCGTTGCTTCCTCATCCCTGGTTGTTTCATTGACATTCAGTTCTACCTTGCTATGTTTATTTGTACATTTGTATATTTGGGTGTACTATTTATGTTCAATTAAAAACAGTTTGATGTCTGAGATTCCTTGTGAACCGCCAACTTAATTACATGTTATATTCCCCTCACAATTTTTTTTTTTCGTTTTTAATTTTATTTTTCTATCTATTTATTTAATTATATCCTTTTAATTTTCTTTTTTTGTCTAGCATTAAAAATTTCTCGCAAACCGTTAACACTATTAACTTCTGATTACTTACAGCACGAATGCGCTTATGCCCCCCCACTCCCCGCTTTTTCCGTACGGTGGCAGACACTGAGATCGAAAGCAAATGGGTGTCATTGAAATGCAGTAACAGGGTGATAACAGCCGTGTTCGAAGTGTGTAGGGGCTTATAGGAGAGCAGAAGCACGTCACGCAATTCACCTGAGTTCGGAGGATCGGGAGTACCAGGGCCCATAGCGGAGAAGCGGAAGAGCGGAGTTATGTGTCTCTTCTCAAAGGCGGGGAAACTGGGGGGCAGCAGGACCCCTTAGACCGGCTAATGTGAGTCTTCTCCGGACATAGATCACCCGGACTTATGACTGGAGCTCCCGGACCTCTGGGCACACACATATGTGAATGAGTGGATGAGCTAATGTTGGTTTGGTTGTGGATACGTTTCGGCCAATGCTATCAGCACAGCTATGATTATCCCCAGAACGTTGAGAACGAGCTCCCGGAACTCCAGACATGCGTATATAAAAGAGTGGAATTAAGGTGTGTGTGTGTGTGTGTGTGTGTGTGTGTGTGTGTGTGTGTGTGTGTGTGTGTATACGTGTGGGACAGAAGTAATGTTGGGGACAGAAATTGTTATTAGCCTGCTGGCAGATGACACAACCTTAGTTTTGAAAAATGAACATCAAGTCCCAATAAGTGCTGAAAAAAACCAAAACATTCTCCAAGGCTTCAGGATTGTCATTAAACTTAAAGAAATGCAAACTTCTTGCGCTGCATGACTCGCCACTAAAGGAAATCAGCGATGTTTCTATGAAATCAGAAATAAAATACTTGAGCATTTTCCTATCCAAGGACCAAACGTTAAATCAATCCAGGAACATTGAATCTAAACTGAATCAAAGTAAAGCTTAATTCTAATATATGGCTCCAGAGAGATTTATCAATATTAGGCCGGATATATTTGACTAAAATGGATGTGTTTATCCAGATGTATATACCCAGCGTATTCCAATGCTGCTCCAAATCAACTCGTAAAATCTGTTAACCAAATCAATTTCAACTTTATCTGGAGGAACAGACCACACCATCTAAGAAAAATCACATATGGTGAAAGAAACAAGTGAAGGAGGGCTGAAAGTGATAGAGTCGGACTGCTTGAATGGGACATTGAAGGTGAACCGGTTGAAATCCTGGATCAAACCTCATCGTTCTTTCTGGTATTGTACTCCAAACTACTTATTCAACAAAGTCGGCGGCCTGAGTCTTCTGCTTATCTCTGACTTGGATATCAACAAGATTCCTGTCAAATGTTCAGAGTTCCATAAACAAATATTATTATACTGGAAAATGATATACGTACACAATTTCTCACCACACAGTATAATAGTTTGGAACAATCGATATGTACTGCATGGCAACAAACCTCTGTTTTACAAGGAATGCTTTGAGAAAGGTATATGGTCAATAATTGACTTGATGGATGACACTGGCAGTCCTCTGGACAATGAGCAGTTCTGTACTACACACAGATTCAAGCCTCCCATATTAGAGTTGCTAAAGTTACGAAACGCACTGCCTCGACAATTTGTATTCCTGACCAAAAATATAATGACGCACCGAACCGTACAACCACAGTTACCCCGACTATCACTCCAGGGAATCTCAATTGTGGACAGAAAGCGCAGCAACTCCTTTATTAGGAAATGTTTCACAGGAAACTTATTCCCTGGACGTCAAAAAAAAAAAAAAGGATATTTTAAATAAATTTGATGAGGAATCGATTGCCACGCTGCGAACCATGTATCTGACTCTACCCATACCCCCAAGGCAAAAGAGACCCACTTCAAAATTATGACTGACATCTACCCATCTAAGGAATTATCGAGGGTACGCTTTAATTTTGAAGATAATATTTGTACATTTTTTGAAGACAACATTGAAACCACTGACCATATATTTTTTCTCCTTCTCATTCCATCGTCACCAGTTTCCTTCTCAAAAGATGATATAACATTCTGTTTACTTATAAGCAACATAACAGATGAACTCTGTGTCAATGTTCTTTTAGGCCTGGCCAAGTTCTTCATTCACAAGAACAGAATGCAAAAATGCTCCCCAAATTTTAATGTCTTCATAAACGATTTTGAAATATAAAAAAAAAAAAAAAAATCCTTAAAACTTATGGAAAAATCCGAAAACAAAAAAATATAGTTACCCATGTCCGAGGTTCCTTTTTTTTTTGGTAAAAAAAAAAAACAAAACAAAAAAAACAACTTGATTACATGTTACATTCCCCTTGCAATTTTTTTTTTTTTTTTTCGTTTTAATTTCTTATTTGTCTATCTATTGATTTAATTACTTCCTTTTAATTTCTTTTTTTGTCTCGCACTGTAAATTTCTCACAAACCTGTAACACTATTAACTTCTCATTACATACAGAACAAATGTCCTGATGTCCGTTGCTTCCTCATCCCTGGTTGTTTCATTGACATTCAGTTCTACCTTGCTATGTTTATTTGTACATTTGTATATTTGGGTGTACTATTTATGTTCAATTAAAAACAGTTTGATGTCTGAGATTCCTTGTGAACCGCCAACTTAATTACATGTTATATTCCCCTCACAATTTTTTTTTTTCGTTTTTAATTTTATTTTTCTATCTATTTATTTAATTATATCCTTCTAATTTTCTTTTTTTGTCTAGCATTAAAAATTTCTCGCAAACCGTTAACACTATTAACTTCTGATTACTTACAGCACGATTGCGCTTATGCCCCCCCACCCATCCCGCTTTTTCCGTACGGAGGCAGACACTGAGATCGAAAGCAAATGGGTGTCATTGAAATGCAGTAACAGGGTGATAACAGCCGTGTTCGAAGTGTGTAGGGGCTTATAGGAGAGCAGAAGCACGTCACGCAATTCACCTGAGTTCGGAGGATCGGGAGTACCAGGGCCCATAGCGGAGAAGCGGAAGAGCGGAGTTATGTGTCTCTTCTCAAAGGCGGGGAAGCTGGGGGGCAGCAGGACCCCTTAGACCGGCTAAGGTGAGCCTACTCCGGACAGAGATCACCCGGAGTTATGACTGGAGCTCCCGGACCTCTGGGCACACACATATGTGAATGACTGGATGAGCTAATGTTGGTTTGGTTGTGGATACGTTTCGGCCAATGCTATCAGCACAGCGATGATGAGTTCAGGTGTGTCTGTGTGTGTTTGTGTGTTTGTGTGTGTGTGTGTGTGTGTGTGTGTGTGTGTGTGCGTGTGTTTGTGTGTGTGTGAGAGTTTGTTTTTGTGGGTTGGGGGGGGTTCCCGCGGACACGGAGTACCAGGGCCTGGAGCGGATGAGGTGAGGAGCGGAGGAGAGCAGAAGCCCGGACCGTGATTCGCTTGTGTCCAGCGGCTCGGGAGTTCCAGGGCCCGAAACGGAGGAGCGGAGGAGCGGAGGAGCGGAGGAGCGGAGGAGCGGAGGAGCGGAGGAGCGGAGGACAGCAAAACCCCTTTCTGCAATTCGCCTGAGTCCGGCGGATCGGTAGTACCTGGTTCCGCAGCGGATGAGCGGAGGAGTGGAGGAGATGTTTCTCTTCTCAGAGGCGGCGAGGGGGGGGGGGGCAGGACCCCTTACCCTTATCCCCCCCGGACGTTTGAGTGGAGCTCCCGGACCTCCGGGCACGCACATGCGAATGACTGGATCACAGGGAGTGCCAGGGCCTGGAGCGGATGAGCAGAGGAGAGGCGGAGGGCAGAAGCCCGGCCCTGTTCAAGAGTTCCAGGGTCCAAAGCGGGGGAGCGAAGAAGCGGAGGAGGGGAGGAGAGCAGAAGAGCAAAAAACTGGCCCGGAATTCACCGAAGTCCCGCGGATCGGGAGTTCCAGGGCCCGGAGCGGAAGAGCGGAGGAGCGGAGGAGAGGAGGAGCGGAGCAAAGCTAAGCCCGTCTTAACAACAAGGAAATTACAGATGAGGCTATAATTTCTAATGAAAACTTTAAATTCTATAGCCACGTATACACTTCGACATTGTCAAAAAGCGATTGTGACTCCTTTCCATTAAATATTCCTCAATATATCCCAAAAATAAACAACAAACAATATATGTTTGTTTATATATGTTTATATATAAACAACAAAAAATATACAGTTTGATGTCTGAGATTCCTTGTGAATCGCCAACTTAATTACATGTCGTATTCCCCTTGCATTTTTTTTTTTTGGTTTTAATTTCATTTGTCTATCTATTGATTTAATTACTTCCTTTTAATTTCTTTTTTTGTCTCGCACTGTAAATTTCTCACAAACCTGTAACACTATTAACTTCTCATTACATACAGAACAAATGTCCTGATGTCCGTTGCTTCCTCATCCCTGGTTGTTTCATTGACATTCAGTTCAACCTTGCTATGTTTATTTGTACATTTGTATATTTGGGTGTACTATTTATGTTCAATTAAAAACAGTTTGATGTCTGAGATTCCTTGTGAACCGCCAACTTAATTACATGTTATATTCCCCTCACAATTTTTTTTTTTCGTTTTTAATTTTATTTTTCTATCTATTTATTTAATTATATCCTTCTAATTTTCTTTTTTTGTCTAGCATTAAAAATTTCTCGCAAACCGTTAACACTATTAACTTCTGATTACTTACACCACGAATGCGCTTATGCCCCCCCACCCATCCCGCTTTTTCCGTACGGAGGCAGACACTGAGATCGAAAGCAAATGGGTGTCATTGAAATGCAGTAACAGGGTGATAACAGCCGTGTTCGAAGTGTGTAGGGGCTTATAGGAGAGCAGAAGCACGTCACGCAATTCACCTGAGTTCGGAGGATCGGGAGTACCAGGGCCCATAGCGGAGAAGCGGAAGAGCGGAGTTATGTGTCTCTTCTCAAAGGCGGGGAAACTGGGGGGCAGCAGGACCCCTTAGACCGGCTAATGTGAGTCTTCTCCGGACATAGATCACCCGGACTTATGACTGGAGCTCCCGGACCTCTGGGCACACACATATGTGAATGAGTGGATGAGCTAATGTTGGTTTGGTTGTGGATACGTTTCGGCCAATGCTATCAGCACAGCGATGATGAGTTCAGGTGTGTCTGTGTGTGTTTGTGTGTTTGTGTGTGTGTGTGTGTGTGTGTGTGTGCGTGTGTTTGTGTGTGTGTGAGAGTTTGTTTTTGTGGGTTGGGGGGGGTTCCCGCGGACACGGAGTACCAGGGCCTGGAGCGGATGAGGTGAGGAGCGGAGGAGAGCAGAAGCCCGGACCGTGATTCGCTTGTGTCCAGCGGTTCGGGAGTTCCAGGGCCCGAAACGGAGGAGCGGAGGAGCGGAGGACGGCAAAACCCCTTTCTGCAATTCGCCTGAGTCCGGCGGATCGGTA
>NW_028234002.1:810000-820000 GCF_037954325.1 Fistularia commersonii
AGCTGTTGTTGTCCAATCATCTGGCAGCTCACCCTGACCACCCAGACCCTTTCTCAACTCCTCCCTGAAAACCGTGCAACGCTCCTCCCTTTTCAGCTTCCACCACTTTGTCCTCTGCTCTGCCTTTGTCCTCGTCATCTACCTTGTCACCAGAGTCGTCGCACAAACCGCCATCCTATGCTGTCTGGCTACACGCCCACCTACAACTACTTTGCAGTCACCGATCTCTTTCAGGTTACCTCGTCTATACAAGATGTAGTCTACCTGCGTGCTCCTACCTCCGCTCTTATAAGTTACCCTATGTTCCTGTTTTTTCTGGAAAAAGGTATTCACTACACCCATTTCCATCCCTTTTGCAAAATCTACCACCATCTGTCCCTCTGCATTCCTATCCTGGATACCATATCTGCCCATCACTTCTTCATCCCCTCTATTGCCTTTACCAACATGTCCATTGAAGTCTGCACCAATTACCACTCTCTCATTTCTGGGAATATTCTGCATCACTTCATCCAACTCATTCCAGAACTTCTCCTTCTCTTCAGGTTCACATCCCACCTGTGGCGCATAGCCACTAACAACACTGAGCATCACACCTTCAATTTCCAATTTCAGACTCATAAGTCTATCTGACATTCTTTTCACCTCTAGGACGTTCCTTACAAACTCCTCCTTCAAGATGACTCCTACTCCATTTCTCTTCTTGTCAGCACCATAATAGTATAACTTAAAGCCTGCTCCTAAGCTTCTAGCCTTACTACCCTTCCACCTGGTCTCCTGGACACACAGTATATCCAGCTTCCTTCTCTGCATCGTGTCCATCAACTCTCTACCTTTTCCTGTCATAGTCCCAATATTCAAAGTCCCTACTCTCAGTCCCAGGCTCTTTCCTTTCCTCCTCTCTCTCTGCTTCCGAACACGCACTCCTCCTCTTCTTCTTCTTCTTGTTCTTCGACCCACAGTAGCCCGATTTCCATTAGTACCCTGTAGGTCATCAGTACCAATGGCGGTCGTTGTTAACCCGGTCCGCGACCCATCCGGTATGGTATAGTTATGGTTGACTCGCATGTTTGGTTTTGGCAAACGTTTTACGCCGGATGCCCCTCCTGACGCAACCCTCTGCATTTATCCGGGCTTGGGACCGGCACAGGGAGACACTGCTCCGTGCCCCCCCCCCCCCCCCCCCCCCCCCCCAAAGGCAGGCTTGGAGAGACACGGGCCAGTGCCGCCCTGAGGCTGCATTACCCTCTCTTTCTTACATTTATTATAAAAATATGCTTATCTTCCTTTTAGCTCATCACACATGTCTTTATGATTTTCAGTCCATGCCTCAGCCGGCCTGAAGCTCCACTGATGCGCATGTGCGGATGCCTCTATCTAGCGGACATAAAATAAAGACAATCATTCAAATGTGAATGAGTCGGCGTGATGCTCCGGGATGTGTGGAGCTCAGGGAGCTCCACGAGTGAGGGAGTTAAGTTAGGGCGGGGGTGCAAGTAGGCTCTAGGATTCCCCGAGTCGGGGCGAGCGATGGGTTTAGAGGCGTATCGCATTGAAGATAATGGCCGCATATCCTTCTTGGACTTTTCTAAAGCCTTTGACTCGGTCGAACATCCATTTATCATAGCAACGCTCGAACATTTTGGATTTGGTTAAATATTCAGGAATGTGATCCGTGGGCTCTATGAGAATATTCATAGCTGTGTCACCCTGCCAAGCGGCACCACTCCGAGCTTCCATGTTGATGTGGGAATCCCCCAAGGTTGCCCCATCTCACCCTATTTATTTATAATTGCTACCGAAATGCTAGCCGTTTATGTTGAAAAGAGCAACGATATCCAAAAGTTAGACGTGCTGGGGACTGAAATTGTTATTAGCCTGCTGGCAGATGACACAACCTTAGTTTTGAAAAATGAACATCAAGTCCCAATAAGTGCTGAAAAAAACCAAAACATTCTCCAAGGCTTCAGGATTGTCATTAAACTTAAAGAAATGCAAACTTCTTGCGCTGCATGACTCGCCACTAAAGGAAATCAGCGATGTTTCTATGAAATCAGAAATAAAATACTTGAGCATTTTCCTATCCAAGGACCAAACGTTAAATCAATCCAGGAACATGGAATCTAAACTGAATCAAAGTAAAGCTTAATTCTAATATATGGCTCCAGAGAGATTTATCAATATTAGGCCGGATATATTTGACTAAAATGGATGTGTTTATCCAGATGTATATACCCAGCGTATTCCAATGCTGCTCCAAATCAACTCGTAAAATCTGTTAACCAAATCAATTTCAACTTTATCTGGAGGAACAGACCACACCATCTAAGAAAAATCACATATGGTGAAAGAAACAAGTGAAGGAGGGCTGAAAGTGATAGAGTCGGACTGCTTGAATGGGACATTGAAGGTGAACCGGTTGAAATCCTGGATCAAACCTCATCGTTCTTTCTGGTATTGTACTCCAAACTACTTATTCAACAAAGTCGGCGGCCTGAGTCTTCTGCTTATCTCTGACTTGGATATCAACAAGATTCCTGTCAAATGTT
The DNA here is from genome assembly GCF_037954325.1 of Fistularia commersonii. Taxonomy (NCBI): domain Eukaryota; kingdom Metazoa; phylum Chordata; class Actinopteri; order Syngnathiformes; family Fistulariidae; genus Fistularia; species Fistularia commersonii. The sequence goes on from NW_028234002.1 coordinate 812,550, forward strand.
CAGAGTTCCATAAACAAATATTATTATACTGGAAAATGATATACGTACACAATTTCTCACCACACAGTATAATAGTTTGGAACAATCGATATGTACTGCATGGCAACAAACCTCTGTTTTACAAGGAATGCTTTGAGAAAGGTATATGGTCGATAATTGACTTGATGGATGACACTGGCAGTCCTCTGGACAATGAGCAGTTCTGTACTACACACAGATTCAAGCCTCCCATATTAGAGTTGCTAAAGTTACGAAACGCACTGCCTCGACAATTTGTATTCCTGACCAAAAATATAATGACGCACCGAACCGTACAACCACAGTTACCCCGACTATCACTCCAGGGAATCTCAATTGTGGACAAAAAGCGCGGCAACTCCTTTATTAGGAAATGTTTCACAGGAAACTTATTCCCTGGACGTCAAAAAAAAAAAAAAAGGATATTTTAAATAAATTTGATGAGGAATCGATTGCCAAGCTGCGAACCATGTATCTGACTCTACCCATACCCCCAAGGCAAAAGAGACCCACTTCAAAATTATGACTGACATCTACCCATCTAAGGAATTATCGAGGGTACGCTTTAATTTTGAAGATAATATTTGTACATTTTGTGAAGACAACATTGAAACCACTGACCATATATTTTTTCTCCTTCTCATTCCATCGTCACCAGTTTCCTTCTCAAAAGATGATATAACATTCTGTTTACTTATAAGCAACATAACAGATGAACTCTGTGTCAATGTTCTTTTAGGCCTGGCCAAGTTCTTCATTCACAAGAACAGAATGCAAAAATGCTCCCCAAATTTTAATGTCTTCATAAACGATTTTGAAATATAAAAAAAAAAAAAAAAAAATCCTTAAAACTTATGGAAAAATCCGAAAACAAAAAAATATAGTTACCCATGTCCGAGGTTCCTTTTTTTTTTGGTAAAAAAAAAAAAAAAAACAAAAAAAACAACTTGATTACATGTTACATTCCCCTTGCAATTTTTTTTTTTTTTTTTCGTTTTAATTTCTTATTTGTCTATCTATTGATTTAATTACTTCCTTTTAATTTCTTTTTTTGTCTCGCACTGTAAATTTCTCACAAACCTGTAACACTATTAACTTCTCATTACATACAGAACAAATGTCCTGATGTCCGTTGCTTCCTCATCCCTGGTTGTTTCATTGACATTCAGTTCTACCTTGCTATGTTTATTTGTACATTTGTATATTTGGGTGTACTATTTATGTTCAATTAAAAACAGTTTGATGTCTGAGATTCCTTGTGAACCGCCAACTTAATTACATGTTATATTCCCCTCACAATTTTTTTTTTTCGTTTTTAATTTTATTTTTCTATCTATTTATTTAATTATATCCTTCTAATTTTCTTTTTTTGTCTAGCATTAAAAATTTCTCGCAAACCGTTAACACTATTAACTTCTGATTACTTACACCACGAATGCGCTTATGCCCCCCCACCCATCCCGCTTTTTCCGTACGGAGGCAGACACTGAGATCGAAAGCAAATGGGTGTCATTGAAATGCAGTAACAGGGTGATAACAGCCGTGTTCGAAGTGTGTAGGGGCTTATAGGAGAGCAGAAGCACGTCACGCAATTCACCTGAGTTCGGAGGATCGGGAGTACCAGGGCCCATAGCGGAGAAGCGGAAGAGCGGAGTTATGTGTCTCTTCTCAAAGGCGGGGAAACTGGGGGGCAGCAGGACCCCTTAGACCGGCTAATGTGAGTCTTCTCCGGACATAGATCACCCGGACTTATGACTGGAGCTCCCGGACCTCTGGGCACACACATATGTGAATGAGTGGATGAGCTAATGTTGGTTTGGTTGTGGATACGTTTCGGCCAATGCTATCAGCACAGCTATGATTATCCCCAGAACGTTGAGAACGAGCTCCCGGAACTCCAGACATGCGTATATAAAAGAGTGGAATTAAGGTGTGTGTGTGTGTGTGTGTGTGTGTGTGTGTGTGTGTGTGTGTGTGTGTGTATACGTGTGGGACAGAAGTAATGTTGGGGACAGAAATTGTTATTAGCCTGCTGGCAGATGACACAACCTTAGTTTTGAAAAATGAACATCAAGTCCCAATAAGTGCCGAAAACAACCAAAACATTCTCCAAGGCTTCAGGATTGTCATTAAACTTAAAGAAATGCAAACTTCTTGCGCTGCATGACTCGCCACTAAAGGAAATCAGCGATGTTTCCATGAAATCAGAAATAAAATACTTGAGCATTTTCCTATCCAAGGACCAAACGTTAAATCAATCCAGGAACATTGAATCTAAACTGAATCAAAGTAAAGCTTAATTCTAATATATGGCTCCAGAGAGATTTATCAATATTAGGCCGGATATATTTGACTAAAATGGATGTGTTTATCCAGATGTATATACCCAGCGTATTCCAATGCTGCTCCAAATCAACTCGTAAAATCTGTTAACCAAATCAATTTCAACTTTATCTGGAGGAACAGACCACACCATCTAAGAAAAATCACATATGGTGAAAGAAACAAGTGAAGGAGGGCTGAAAGTGATAGAGTCGGACTGCTTGAATGGGACATTGAAGGTGAACTGGTTGAAATCCTGGATCAAACCTCATCGTTCTTTCTGGTATTGTACTCCAAACTACTTATTCAACAAAGTCGGCGGCCTGAGTCTTCTGCTTATCTCTGACTTGGATATCAACAAGATTCCTGTCAAATGTTCAGAGTTCCATAAACAAATATTATTATACTGGAAAATGATATACGTACACAATTTCTCACCACACAGTATAATAGTTTGGAACAATCGATATGTACTGCATGGCAACAAACCTCTGTTTTACAAGGAATGCTTTGAGAAAGGTATATGGTCGATAATTGACTTGATGGATGACACTGGCAGTCCTCTGGACAATGAGCAGTTCTGTACTACACACAGATTCAAGCCTCCCATATTAGAGTTGCTAAAGTTACGAAACGCACTGCCTCGACAATTTGTATTCCTGACCAAAAATATAATGACGCACCGAACCGTACAACCACAGTTACCCCGACTATCACTCCAGGGAATCTCAATTGTGGACAAAAAGCGCGGCAACTCCTTTATTAGGAAATGTTTCACAGGAAACTTATTCCCTGGACGTCAAAAAAAAAAAAAAGGATATTTTAAATAAATTTGATGAGGAATCGATTGCCACGCTGCGAACCATGTATCTGACTCTACCCATACCCCCAAGGCAAAAGAGACCCACTTCAAAATTATGACTGACATCTACCCATCTAAGGAATTATCGAGGGTACGCTTTAATTTTGAAGATAATATTTGTACATTTTGTGAAGACAACATTGAAACCACTGACCATATATTTTTTCTCCTTCTCATTCCATCGTCACCAGTTTCCTTCTCAAAAGATGATATAACATTCTGTTTACTTATAAGCAACATAACAGATGAACTCTGTGTCAATGTTCTTTTAGGCCTGGCCAAGTTCTTCATTCACAAGAACAGAATGCAAAAATGCTCCCCAAATTTTAATGTCTTCATAAACGATTTTGAAATATAAAAAAAAAAAAAAAAAATCCTTAAAACTTATGGAAAAATCCAAAAACTAAAAAATATAGTTACCCATGTCCGAGGTTCCTTTTTTTTTTGGTAAAAAAAAAAAACAAAAAAAAAAAAAACAACTTGATTACATGTTACATTCCCCTTGCAATTTTTTTTTTTTTTTTTTCGTTTTAATTTCTTATTTGTCTATCTATTGATTTAATTACTTCCTTTTAATTTCTTTTTTTGTCTCGCACTGTAAATTTCTCACAAACCTGTAACACTATTAACTTCTCATTACATACAGAACAAATGTCCTGATGTCCGTTGCTTCCTCATCCCTGGTTGTTTCATTGACATTCAGTTCTACCTTGCTATGTTTATTTGTACATCTGTATATTTGGGTGTACTATTTATGTTCAATTAAAAACAGTTTGATGTCTGAGATTCCTTGTGAACCGCCAACTTAATTACATGTTATATTCCCCTCACAATTTTTTTTTTTCGTTTTTAATTTTATTTTTCTATCTATTTATTTAATTATATCCTTTTAATTTTCTTTTTTTGTCTAGCATTAAAAATTTCTCGCAAACCGTTAACACTATTAACTTCTGATTACTTACAGCACGAATGCGCTTATGCCCCCCCACCCATCCCGCTTTTTCCGTACGGAGGCAGACACTGAGATCGAAAGCAAATGGGTGTCATTGAAATGCAGTAACAGGGTGATAACAGCCGTGTTCGAAGTGTGTAGGGGCTTATAGTAGAGCAGAAGCACGTCACGCAATTCACCTGAGTTCGGAGGATCGGGAGTACCAGGGCCCATAGCGGAGAAGCGGAAGAGCGGAGTTATGTGTCTCTTCTCAAAGGCCGGGAAGCTGGGGGGCAGCAGGACCCCTTAGACCGGCTAATGTGAGCCTACTCCGGACAGAGATCACCCGGAGTTATGACTGGAGCTCCCGGACCTCTGGGCACACACATATATGAATGAGTGGATGAGCTAATGCCGGTTTGGTTGTGGATACGTTTCGGCCAATGCTATCAGCACAGCGATGATGAGTTCAGGTGTGTCTGTGTGTGTTTGTGTGTTTGTGTGTGTGTGTGTGTGTGTGTGTGTGCGTGTGTTTGTGTGTGTGTGAGAGTTTGTTTTTGTGGGTTGGGGGGGGTTCCCGCGGACACGGAGTACCAGGGCCTGGAGCGGATGAGGTGAGGAGCGGAGGAGAGCAGAAGCCCGGACCGTGATTCGCTTGTGTCCAGCGGTTCGGGAGTTCCAGGGCCTGAAACGGAGGAGCGGAGGAGCGGAGGAGCGGAGGACAGCAAAACCCCTTTCTGCAATTCGCCTGAGTCCGGCGGATCGGTAGTACCTGGTTCCGCAGCGGATGAGCGGAGGAGTGGAGGAGATGTTTCTCTTCTCAGAGGCGGCGAGGGGGGGGGGGGGGGCAGGACCCCTTACCCTTATCCCCCCCGGACGTTTGAGTGGAGCTCCCGGACCTCCGGGCACGCACATGCGAATGACTGGATCACAGGGAGTGCCAGGGCCTGGAGCGGATGAGCAGAGGAGAGGCGGAGGGCAGAAGCCCGGCCCTGTTCAAGAGTTCCAGGGTCCAAAGCGGGGGAGCGAAGAAGCGGAGGAGGGGAGGAGAGCAGAAGAGCAAAAAACTGGCCCGGAATTCACCGAAGTCCCGCGGATCGGGAGTTCCAGGGCCCGGAGCGGAAGAGCGGAGGAGCGGAGGAGAGGAGGAGCGGAGCAAAGCTAAGCCCGTCTTAACAACAAGGAAATTACAGATGAGGCTATAATTTCTAATGAAAACTTTAAATTCTATAGCCACGTATACACTTCGACATTGTCAAAAAGCGATTGTGACTCCTTTCCATTAAATATTCCTCAATATATCCCAAAAATAAACAACAAACAATATATGTTTGTTTATATATGTTTATATATAAACAACAAAAAATATACAGTTTGATGTCTGAGATTCCTTGTGAATCGCCAACTTAATTACATGTCGTATTCCCCTTGCATTTTTTTTTTTTGGTTTTAATTTCATTTGTCTATCTATTTATCTAATTATTTCCTTTTAATTTCGTTTTTTGTCTAGCACTGTAAATTTCTCACAAACCTGTAACACTATTAACTTCTCATTACATACAGAACAAATGTCCTCATGTCCGTTGCTTCCTCATGCCTGGTTGTTTCATTGACATTCAGTTCTACCTTGCTATGTTTATTTGTACATTTGTATATTTGGGTGTACTATTTATGTTCAATTAAAAACAGTTTGATGTCTGAGATTCCCTGTGAACCGCCAACTTAATTACATGTTATATTCCCCTCACAATTTTTTTTTTTTCGTTTTTAATTTTATTTTTCTATCTATTTATTTAATTATATCCTTTTAATTTTCTTTTTTTGTCTAGCATTAAAAATTTCTCGCAAACCGTTAACACTATTAACTTCTGATTACTTACAGCACGAATGCGCTTATGCCCCCCCACCCCCCACCCCCCCGCTTTTTCCGTACGGTGGCAGACACTGAGATCGAAAGCAAATGGGTGTCATTGAAATGCAGTAACAGGGTGATAACAGCCGTGTTCGAAGTGTGTAGGGGCTTATAGTAGAGCAGAAGCACGTCACGCAATTCACCTGAGTTCGGAGGATCGGGAGTACCAGGGCCCATAGCGGAGAAGCGGAAGAGCGGAGTTATGTGTCTCTTCTCAAAGGCCGGGAAGCTGGGGGGCAGCAGGACCCCTTAGAGCGGCTAATGTGAGCCTTCTCCGGACATAGATCACCCGGACTTATGACTGGAGCTCCCGGACCTCTGGGCACACACATATGTGAATGAGTGGATGAGCTAATGTTGGTTTGGTTGTGGAAACGTTTCGGCCAATGCTATTAGCACAGCTATGATGAGTTCAGGTGTGTCTGTGTGTGTTTGTGTGTTTGTGTGTGTGTGTGTGTGTGTGTGTGTGCGTGTGTTTGTGTGTGTGTGAGAGTTTGTTTTTGTGGGTTGGGGGGGGTTCCCGCGGACACGGAGTACCAGGGCCTGGAGCGGATGAGGTGAGGAGCGGAGGAGAGCAGAAGCCCGGACCGTGATTCGCTTGTGTCCAGCGGTTCGGGAGTTCCAGGGCCCGAAACGGAGGAGCGGAGGAGCGGAGGACGGCAAAACCCCTTTCTGCAATTCGCCTGAGTCCGGCGGATCGGTAATACCTGGTTCCGCAGCGGAGGAGCGGAGGAGTGGAGGAGATGTTTCTCTTCTCAGAGGCGGCGAGGAGGGGGGGAGAGGGACAGGACCCCTTACCCTTACCCCCCCCGGACGTTTGAGTGGAGCTCCCGGACCTCCGGGCACGCACATGCGAATGACTGGATCACAGGGAGTGCCAGGGCCTGGAGCGGATGAGCAGAGGAGAGGCGGAGGGCAGAAGCCCGGCCCTGTTCAAGAGTTCCAGGGTCCAAAGCGGGGGAGCGAAGAAGCGGAGGAGGGGAGGAGAGCAGAAGAGCAAAAAAACTGGCCCGGAATTCACCGAAGTCCCGCGGATCGGGAGTTCCAGGGCCCGGAGCGGAAGAGCGGAGGAGAGGAGGAGCGGAGCAAAGCGGAAGCCCGTCTTAACAACAAGGAAATTACAGATGAGGCTATCATTTCCAATGAAAACTTTAAATTCTATAGCCACCTATACACTTCGACATTGTCAAAAAGCGATTGTGACTCCTTTCCATTAAATATTCCTCAATATATCCCAAAAATAAACAACAAACAATATATGTTTGTTTATATATGTTTATATATAAACAACAAAAAATATACAGTTTGATGTCTGAGATTCCTTGTGAATCGCCAACTTAATTACATGTCGTATTCCCCTTGCATTTTTTTTTTTCGGTTTTAATTTCATTGGTCTATCTATTTAT
>NW_028234002.1:830000-850000 GCF_037954325.1 Fistularia commersonii
CTCTCTCTGCTTCCGAACACGCACTCCTCCTCTTCTTCTTCTTCTTGTTCTTCGACCCACAGTAGCCCAATTTCCATTAGTACCCTGTAGGTCATCAGTACCAATGGCGGTCGTTGTTAACCCGGTCCGCGACCCATCCGGTATGGTATAGTTATGGTTGACTCGCATGTTTGGTTTTGGCAAACGTTTTACGCCGGATGCCCCTCCTGACGCAACCCTCTGCATTTATCCGGGCTTGGGACCGGCACAGGGAGACACTGCTCCGTGCCCCCCCCCCCCAAAGGCAGGCTTGGAGAGACACGGGCCAGTGCCGCCCTGAGGCTGCATTACCCTCTCTTTCTTACATTTATTATAAAAATATGCTTATCTTCCTTTTAGCTCATCACACATGTCTTTATGATTTTCAGTCCATGCCTCAGCCGGCCTGAAGCTCCACTGATGCGCATGTGCGGATGCCTCTATCTAGCGGACATAAAATAAAGACAATCATTCAAATGTGAATGAGTCGGCGTGATGCTCCGGGATGTGTGGAGCTCAGGGAGCTCCACGAGTGAGGGAGTTAAGTTAGGGCGGGGGTGCAAGTAGGCTCTAGGATTCCCCGAGTCGGGGCGAGCGATGGGTTTAGAGGCGTATCGCATTGAAGATAATGGCCGCATATCCTTCTTGGACTTTTCTAAAGCCTTTGACTCGGTCGAACATCCATTTATCATAGCAACGCTCGAACATTTTGGATTTGGTTAAATATTCAGGAATGTGATCCGTGGGCTCTATGAGAATATTCATAGCTGTGTCACCCTGCCAAGCGGCACCACTCCGAGCTTCCATGTTGATGTGGGAATCCCCCAAGGTTGCCCCATCTCACCCTATTTATTTATAATTGCTACCGAAATGCTAGCCGTTTATGTTGAAAAGAGCAACGATATCCAAAAGTTAGACGTGCTGGGGACTGAAATTGTTATTAGCCTGCTGGCAGATGACACAACCTTAGTTTTGAAAAATGAACATCAAGTCCCAATAAGTGCCGAAAACAACCAAAACATTCTCCAAGGCTTCAGGATTGTCATTAAACTTAAAGAAATGCAAACTTCTTGCGCTGCATGACTCGCCACTAAAGGAAATCAGCGATGTTTCTATGAAATCAGAAATAAAATACTTGAGCATTTTCCTATCCAAGGACCAAACGTTAAATCAATCCAGGAACATTGAATCTAAACTGAATCAAAGTAAAGCTTAATTCTAATATATGGCTCCAGAGAGATTTATCAATATTAGGCCGGATATATTTGACTAAAATGGATGTGTTTATCCAGATGTATATACCCAGCGTATTCCAATGCTGCTCCAAATCAACTCGTAAAATCTGTTAACCAAATCAATTTCAACTTTATCTGGAGGAACAGACCACACCATCTAAGAAAAATCACATATGGTGAAAGAAACAAGTGAAGGAGGGCTGAAAGTGATAGAGTCGGACTGCTTGAATGGGACATTGAAGGTGAACTGGTTGAAATCCTGGATCAAACCTCATCGTTCTTTCTGGTATTGTACTCCAAACTACTTATTCAACAAAGTCGGCGGCCTGAGTCTTCTGCTTATCTCTGACTTGGATATCAACAAGATTCCTGTCAAATGTTCAGAGTTCCATAAACAAATATTATTATACTGGAAAATGATATACGTACACAATTTCTCACCACACAGTATAATAGTTTGGAACAATCGATATGTACTGCATGGCAACAAACCTCTGTTTTACAAGGAATGCTTTGAGAAAGGTATATGGTCGATAATTGACTTGATGGATGACACTGGCAGTCCTCTGGACAATGAGCAGTTCTGTACTACACACAGATTCAAGCCTCCCATATTAGAGTTGCTAAAGTTACGAAACGCACTGCCTCGACAATTTGTATTCCTGACCAAAAATATAATGACGCACCGAACCGTACAACCACAGTTACCCCGACTATCACTCCAGGGAATCTCAATTGTGGACAGAAAGCGCGGCAACTCCTTTATTAGGAAATGTTTCACAGGAAACTTATTCCCTGGACGTCAAAAAAAAAAAAAAGGATATTTTAAATAAATTTGATGAGGAATCGATTGCCACGCTGCGAACCATGTATCTGACTCTACCCATACCCCCAAGGCAAAAGAGACCCACTTCAAAATTATGACTGACATCTACCCATCTAAGGAATTATCGAGGGTACGCTTTAATTTTGAAGATAATATTTGTACATTTTGTGAAGACAACATTGAAACCACTGACCATATATTTTTTCTCCTTCTCATTCCATCGTCACCAGTTTCCTTCTCAAAAGATGATATAACATTCTGTTTACTTATAAGCAACATAACAGATGAACTCTGTGTCAATGTTCTTTTAGGCCTGGCCAAGTTCTTCATTCACAAGAACAGAATGCAAAAATGCTCCCCAAATTTTAATGTCTTCATAAACGATTTTGAAATATAAAAAAAAAAAAAAAAAATCCTTAAAACTTATGGAAAAATCCAAAAACTAAAAAATATAGTTACCCATGTCCGAGGTTCCTTTTTTTTTTGGTAAAAAAAAAAAACAAAAAAAAAAAAACAACTTGATTACATGTTACATTCCCCTTGCAATTTTTTTTTTTTTTTTTTCGTTTTAATTTCTTATTTGTCTATCTATTGATTTAATTACTTCCTTTTAATTTCTTTTTTTGTCTCGCACTGTAAATTTCTCACAAACCTGTAACACTATTAACTTCTCATTACATACAGAACAAATGTCCTGATGTCCGTTGCTTCCTCATCCCTGGTTGTTTCATTGACATTCAGTTCTACCTTGCTATGTTTATTTGTACATCTGTATATTTGGGTGTACTATTTATGTTCAATTAAAAACAGTTTGATGTCTGAGATTCCTTGTGAACCGCCAACTTAATTACATGTTATATTCCCCTCACAATTTTTTTTTTTCGTTTTTAATTTTATTTTTCTATCTATTTATTTAATTATATCCTTTTAATTTTCTTTTTTTGTCTAGCATTAAAAATTTCTCGCAAACCGTTAACACTATTAACTTCTGATTACTTACACCACGAATGCGCTTATGCCCCCCCACCCATCCCGCTTTTTCCGTACGGAGGCAGACACTGAGATCGAAAGCAAATGGGTGTCATTGAAATGCAGTAACAGGGTGATAACAGCCGTGTTCGAAGTGTGTAGGGGCTTATAGGAGAGCAGAAGCACGTCACGCAATTCACCTGAGTTCGGAGGATCGGGAGTACCAGGGCCCATAGCGGAGAAGCGGAAGAGCGGAGTTATGTGTCTCTTCTCAAAGGCCGGGAAGCTGGGGGGCAGCAGGACCCCTTAGAGCGGCTAATGTGAGCCTTCTCCGGACATAGATCACCCGGACTTATGACTGGAGCTCCCGGACCTCCGGGCACACACATATGTGAATGAGTGGATGAGCTAATGTCGGTTTGGTTGTGGATACGTTTCGGCCAATGCTATCAGCACAGCTATGATTATCCCCAGAACGTTGAGAACGAGCTCCCGGAACTCCAGACATGCGTATATAAAAGAGTGGAATTAAGGTGTGTGTGTGTGTGTGTGTGTGTGTGTGTGTGTGTATACGTGTGGGACAGAAGTAATGTTGGGGACAGAAATTGTTATTAGCCTGCTGGCAGATGACACAACCTTAGTTTTGAAAAATGAACATCAAGTCCCAATAAGTGCTGAAAAAAACCAAAACATTCTCCAAGGCTTCAGGATTGTCATTAAACTTAAAGAAATGCAAACTTCTTGCGCTGCATGACTCGCCACTAAAGGAAATCAGCGATGTTTCTATGAAATCAGAAATAAAATACTTGAGCATTTTCCTATCCAAGGACCAAACGTTAAATCAATCCAGGAACATTGAATCTAAACTGAATCAAAGTAAAGCTTAATTCTAATATATGGCTCCAGAGAGATTTATCAATATTAGGCCGGATATATTTGACTAAAATGGATGTGTTTATCCAGATGTATATACCCAGCGTATTCCAATGCTGCTCCAAATCAACTCGTAAAATCTGTTAACCAAATCAATTTCAACTTTATCTGGAGGAACAGACCACACCATCTAAGAAAAATCACATATGGTGAAAGAAACAAGTGAAGGAGGGCTGAAAGTGATAGAGTTGGACTGCTTGAATGGGACATTGAAGGTGAACTGGTTGAAATCCTGGATCAAACCTCATCGTTCTTTCTGGTATTGTACTCCAAACTACTTATTCAACAAAGTCGGCGGCCTGAGTCTTCTGCTTATCTCTGACTTGGATATCAACAAGATTCCTGTCAAATGTTCAGAGTTCCATAAACAAATATTATTATACTGGAAAATGATATACGTACACAATTTCTCACCACACAGTATAATAGTTTGGAACAATCGATATGTACTGCATGGCAACAAACCTCTGTTTTACAAGGAATGCTTTGAGAAAGGTATATGGTCGATAATTGACTTGATGGATGACACTGGCAGTCCTCTGGACAATGAGCAGTTCTGTACTACACACAGATTCAAGCCTCCCATATTAGAGTTGCTAAAGTTACGAAACGCACTGCCTCGACAATTTGTATTCCTGACCAAAAATATAATGACGCACCGAACCGTACAACCACAGTTACCCCGACTATCACTCCAGGGAATCTCAATTGTGGACAGAAAGCGCGGCAACTCCTTTATTAGGAAATGTTTCACAGGAAACTTATTCCCTGGACGTCAAAAAAAAAAAAAAGGATATTTTAAATAAATTTGATGAGGAATCGATTGCCACGCTGCGAACCATGTATCTGACTCTACCCATACCCCCAAGGCAAAAGAGACCCACTTCAAAATTATGACTGACATCTACCCATCTAAGGAATTATCGAGGGTACGCTTTAATTTTGAAGATAATATTTGTACATTTTGTGAAGACAACATTGAAACCACTGACCATATATTTTTTCTCCTTCTCATTCCATCGTCACCAGTTTCCTTCTCAAAAGATGATATAACATTCTGTTTACTTATAAGCAACATAACAGATGAACTCTGTGTCAATGTTCTTTTAGGCCTGGCCAAGTTCTTCATTCACAAGAACAGAATGCAAAAATGCTCCCCAAATTTTAATGTCTTCATAAACGATTTTGAAATATAAAAAAAAAAAAAAAAAAATCCTTAAAACTTATGGAAAAATCCAAAAACTAAAAAATATAGTTACCCATGTCCGAGGTTCCTTTTTTTTTTGGTAAAAAAAAAAAAACAAAAAAAAAAAAACAACTTGATTACATGTTACATTCCCCTTGCAATTTTTTTTTTTTTTTTCGTTTTAATTTCTTATTTGTCTATCTATTGATTTAATTACTTCCTTTTAATTTCTTTTTTTGTCTCGCACTGTAAATTTCTCACAAACCTGTAACACTATTAACTTCTCATTACATACAGAACAAATGTCCTGATGTCCGTTGCTTCCTCATCCCTGGTTGTTTCATTGACATTCAGTTCTACCTTGCTATGTTTATTTGTACATTTGTATATTTGGGTGTACTATTTATGTTCAATTAAAAACAGTTTGATGTCTGAGATTCCTTGTGAACCGCCAACTTAATTACATGTTATATTCCCCTCACAATTTTTTTTTTTCGTTTTTAATTTTATTTTTCTATCTATTTATTTAATTATATCCTTTTAATTTTCTTTTTTTGTCTAGCATTAAAAATTTCTCGCAAACCGTTAACACTATTAACTTCTGATTACTTACAGCACGAATGCGCTTATGCCCCCCCACCCCCCGCTTTTTCCGTACGGAGGCAGACACTGAGATCGAAAGCAAATGGGTGTCATTGAAATGCAGTAACAGGGTGATAACAGCCGTGTTCGAAGTTTGTAGGGGCTTATAGGAGAGCAGAAGCACGTCACGCAATTCACCTGAGTTCGGAGGATCGGGAGTACCAGGGCCCATAGCGGAGAAGCGGAAGAGCGGAGTTATGTGTCTCTTCTCAAAGGCGGGGAAGCTGGGGGGCAGCAGGACCCCTTAGACCGGCTAATGTGAGCCTTCTCCGGACATAGATCACCCGGACTTATGACTGGAGCTCCCGGACCTCTGGGCACACACATATGTGAATGAGTGGATGAGCTAATGTTGGTTTGGTTGTGGATACGTTTCGGCCAATGCTATCAGCACAGCTATGATTATCCCCAGAACGTTGAGAACGAGCTCCCGGAACTCCAGACATGCGTATATAAAAGAGTGGAATTAAGGTGTGTGTGTGTGTGTGTGTGTGTGTTTGTGTGTTTGTGTGTGTGTGTGTATACGTGTGGGACAGAAGTAATGTTGGGGACAGAAATTGTTATTAGCCTGCTGGCGGATGACACAACCTTAGTTTTGAAAAATGAACATCAAGTCCCAATAAGTGCTGAAAAAAACCAAAACATTCTCCAAGGCTTCAGGATTGTCATTAAACTTAAAGAAATGCAAACTTCTTGCGCTGCATGACTCGCCACTAAAGGAAATCAGCGATGTTTCTATGAAATCAGAAATAAAATACTTGAGCATTTTCCTATCCAAGGACCAAACGTTAAATCAATCCAGGAACATTGAATCTAAACTGAATCAAAGTAAAGCTTAATTCTAATATATGGCTCCAGAGAGATTTATCAATATTAGGCCGGATATATTTGACTAAAATGGATGTGTTTATCCAGATGTATATACCCAGCGTATTCCAATGCTGCTCCAAATCAACTCGTAAAATCTGTTAACCAAATCAATTTCAACTTTATCTGGAGGAACAGACCACACCATCTAAGAAAAATCACATATGGTGAAAGAAACAAGTGAAGGAGGGCTGAAAGAGATAGAGTCGGACTGCTTGAATGGGACATTGAAGGTGAACTGGTTGAAATCCTGGATCAAACCTCATCGTTCTTTCTGGTATTGTACTCCAAACTACTTATTCAACAAAGTCGGCGGCCTGAGTCTTCTGCTTATCTCTGACTTGGATATCAACAAGATTCCTGTCAAATGTTCAGAGTTCCATAAACAAATATTATTATACTGGAAAATGATATACGTACACAATTTCTCACCACACAGTATAATAGTTTGGAACAATCGATATGTACTGCATGGCAACAAACCTCTGTTTTACAAGGAATGCTTTGAGAAAGGTATATGGTCAATAATTGACTTGATGGATGACACTGGCAGTCCTCTGGACAATGAGCAGTTCTGTACTACACACAGATTCAAGCCTCCCATATTAGAGTTGCTAAAGTTACGAAACGCACTGCCTCGACAATTTGTATTCCTGACCAAAAATATAATGACGCACCGAACCGTACAACCACAGTTACCCCGACTATCACTCCAGGGAATCTCAATTGTGGACAGAAAGCGCGGCAACTCCTTTATTAGGAAATGTTTCACAGGAAACTTATTCCCTGGACGTCAAAAAAAAAAAAAAGGATATTTTAAATAAATTTGATGAGGAATCGATTGCCACGCTGCGAACTATGTATCTGACTCTACCCATACCCCCAAGGCAAAAGAGACCCACTTCAAAATTATGACTGACATCTACCCATCTAAGGAATTATCGAGGGTACGCTTTAATTTTGAAGATAATATTTGTACATTTTGTGAAGACAACATTGAAACCACTGACCATATATTTTTTCTCCTTCTCATTCCATCGTCACCAGTTTCCTTCTCAAAAGATGATATAACATTCTGTTTACTTATAAGCAACATAACAGATGAACTCTGTGTCAATGTTCTTTTAGGCCTGGCCAAGTTCTTCATTCACAAGAACAGAATGCAAAAATGCTCCCCAAATTTTAATGTCTTCATAAACGATTTTGAAATATAAAAAAAAAAAAAAAAATCCTTAAAACTTATGGAAAAATCCGAAAACAAAAAAATATAGTTACCCATGTCCGAGGTTCCTTTTTTTTTTGGTAAAAAAAAAAACAAAAAAAAAAAAACAACTTGATTACATGTTACATTCCCCTTGCAATTTTTTTTTTTTTTTTCGTTTTAATTTCTTATTTGTCTATCTATTGATTTAATTACTTCCTTTTAATTTCTTTTTTTGTCTCGCACTGTAAATTTCTCACAAACCTGTAACACTATTAACTTCTCATTACATACAGAACAAATGTCCTGATGTCCGTTGCTTCCTCATCCCTGGTTGTTTCATTGACATTCAGTTCTACCTTGCTATGTTTATTTGTACATTTGTATATTTGGGTGTACTATTTATGTTCAATTAAAAACAGTTTGATGTCTGAGATTCCTTGTGAACCGCCAACTTAATTACATGTTATATTCCCCTCACAATTTTTTTTTTTCGTTTTTAATTTTATTTTTCTATCTATTTATTTAATTATATCCTTTTAATTTTCTTTTTTTGTCTAGCATTAAAAATTTCTCGCAAACCGTTAACACTATTAACTTCTGATTACTTACAGCACGAATGCGCTTATGCCCCCCCACCCATCCCGCTTTTTCCGTACGGAGGAAGACACTGAGATCGAAAGCAAATGGGTGTCATTGAAATGCAGTAACAGGGTGATAACAGCCGTGTTCGAAGTGTGTAGGGGCTTATAGGAGAGCAGAAGCACGTCACGCAATTCACCTGAGTTCGGAGGATCGGGAGTACCAGGGCCCATAGCGGAGAAGCGGAAGAGCGGAGTTATGTGTCTCTTCTCAAAGGCGGGGAAGCTGGGGGGCAGCAGGACCCCTTAGACCGGCTAATGTGAGCCTACTCCGGACAGATATCACCCGGAGTTATGACTGGAGCTCCCGGACCTCTGGGCACACACATATATGAATGAGTGGATGAGCTAATGTTGGTTTGGTTGTGGATACGTTTCGGCCAATGCTATCAGCACAGCTATGATTATCCCCAGAACGTTGAGAACGAGCTCCCGGAACTCCAGACATGCGTATATAAAAGAGTGGAATTAAGGTGTGTGTGTGTGTGTGTGTGTGTGTGTGTGTGTGTGTATACGTGTGGGACAGAAGTAATGTTGGGGACAGAAATTGTTATTAGCCTGCTGGCAGATGACACAACCTTAGTTTTGAAAAATGAACATCAAGTCCCAATAAGTGCTGAAAAAAACCAAAACATTCTCCAAGGCTTCAGGATTGTCATTAAACTTAAAGAAATGCAAACTTCTTGCGCTGCATGACTCGCCACTAAAGGAAATCAGCGATGTTTCTATGAAATCAGAAATAAAATACTTGAGCATTTTCCTATCCAAGGACCAAACGTTAAATCAATCCAGGAACATTGAATCTAAACTGAATCAAAGTAAAGCTTAATTCTAATATATGGCTCCAGAGAGATTTATCAATATTAGGCCGGATATATTTGACTAAAATGGATGTGTTTATCCAGATGTATATACCCAGCGTATTCCAATGCTGCTCCAAATCAACTCGTAAAATCTGTTAACCAAATCAATTTCAACTTTATCTGGAGGAACAGACCACACCATCTAAGAAAAATCACATATGGTGAAAGAAACAAGTGAAGGAGGGCTGAAAGTGATAGAGTCGGACTGCTTGAATGGGACATTGAAGGTGAACTGGTTGAAATCCTGGATCAAACCTCATCGTTCTTTCTGGTATTGTACTCCAAACTACTTATTCAACAAAGTCGGCGGCCTGAGTCTTCTGCTTATCTCTGACTTGGATATCAACAAGATTCCTGTCAAATGTTCAGAGTTCCATAAACAAATATTATTATACTGGAAAATGATATACGTACACAATTTCTCACCACACAGTATAATAGTTTGGAACAATCGATATGTACTGCATGGCAACAAACCTCTGTTTTACAAGGAATGCTTTGAGAAAGGTATATGGTCAATAATTGACTTGATGGATGACACTGGCAGTCCTCTGGACAATGAGCAGTTCTGTACTACACACAGATTCAAGCCTCCCATATTAGAGTTGCTAAAGTTACGAAACGCACTGCCTCGACAATTTGTATTCCTGACCAAAAATATAATGACGCACCGAACCGTACAACCACAGTTACCCCGACTATCACTCCAGGGAATCTCAATTGTGGACAGAAAGCGCGGCAACTCCTTTATTAGGAAATGTTTCACAGGAAACTTATTCCCTGGACGTCAAAAAAAAAAAAAAGGATATTTTAAATAAATTTGATGAGGAATCGATTGCCACGCTGCGAACTATGTATCTGACTCTACCCATACCCCCAAGGCAAAAGAGACCCACTTCAAAATTATGACTGACATCTACCCATCTAAGGAATTATCGAGGGTACGCTTTAATTTTGAAGATAATATTTGTACATTTTGTGAAGACAACATTGAAACCACTGACCATATATTTTTTCTCCTTCTCATTCCATCGTCACCAGTTTCCTTCTCAAAAGATGATATAACATTCTGTTTACTTATAAGCAACATAACAGATGAACTCTGTGTCAATGTTCTTTTAGGCCTGGCCAAGTTCTTCATTCACAAGAACAGAATGCAAAAATGCTCCCCAAATTTTAATGTCTTCATAAACGATTTTGAAATATAAAAAAAAAAAAAAAAAATCCTTAAAACTTATGGAAAAATCCGAAAACAAAAAAATATAGTTACCCATGTCCGAGGTTCCTTTTTTTTTTGGTAAAAAAAAAAAACAAAACAAAAAAAAACAACTTGATTACATGTTACATTCCCCTTGCAATTTTTTTTTTTTTTTTTCGTTTTAATTTCTTATTTGTCTATCTATTGATTTAATTACTTCCTTTTAATTTCTTTTTTTGTCTCGCACTGTAAATTTCTCACAAACCTGTAACACTATTAACTTCTCATTACATACAGAACAAATGTCCTGATGTCCGTTGCTTCCTCATCCCTGGTTGTTTCATTGACATTCAGTTCTACCTTGCTATGTTTATTTGTACATTTGTATATTTGGGTGTACTATTTATGTTCAATTAAAAACAGTTTGATGTCTGAGATTCCTTGTGAACCGCCAACTTAATTACATGTTATATTCCCCTCACAATTTTTTTTTTTCGTTTTTAATTTTATTTTTCTATCTATTTATTTAATTATATCCTTCTAATTTTCTTTTTTTGTCTAGCATTAAAAATTTCTCGCAAACCGTTAACACTATTAACTTCTGATTACTTACACCACGAATGCGCTTATGCCCCCCCACCCATCCCGCTTTTTCCGTACGGAGGCAGACACTGAGATCGAAAGCAAATGGGTGTCATTGAAATGCAGTAACAGGGTGATAACAGCCGTGTTCGAAGTGTGTAGGGGCTTATAGGAGAGCAGAAGCACGTCACGCAATTCACCTGAGTTCGGAGGATCGGGAGTACCAGGGCCCATAGCGGAGAAGCGGAAGAGCGGAGTTATGTGTCTCTTCTCAAAGGCGGGGAAACTGGGGGGCAGCAGGACCCCTTAGACCGGCTAATGTGAGTCTTCTCCGGACATAGATCACCCGGACTTATGACTGGAGCTCCCGGACCTCTGGGCACACACATATGTGAATGAGTGGATGAGCTAATGTTGGTTTGGTTGTGGATACGTTTCGGCCAATGCTATCAGCACAGCTATGATTATCCCCAGAACGTTGAGAACGAGCTCCCGGAACTCCAGACATGCGTATATAAAAGAGTGGAATTAAGGTGTGTGTGTGTGTGTGTGTGTGTGTGTGTGTGTGTGTATACGTGTGGGACAGAAGTAATGTTGGGGACAGAAATTGTTATTAGCCTGCTGGCAGATGACACAACCTTAGTTTTGAAAAATGAACATCAAGTCCCAATAAGTGCTGAAAAAAACCAAAACATTCTCCAAGGCTTCAGGATTGTCATTAAACTTAAAGAAATGCAAACTTCTTGCGCTGCATGACTCGCCACTAAAGGAAATCAGCGATGTTTCTATGAAATCAGAAATAAAATACTTGAGCATTTTCCTATCCAAGGACCAAACGTTAAATCAATCCAGGAACATTGAATCTAAACTGAATCAAAGTAAAGCTTAATTCTAATATATGGCTCCAGAGAGATTTATCAATATTAGGCCGGATATATTTGACTAAAATGGATGTGTTTATCCAGATGTATATACCCAGCGTATTCCAATGCTGCTCCAAATCAACTCGTAAAATCTGTTAACCAAATCAATTTCAACTTTATCTGGAGGAACAGACCACACCATCTAAGAAAAATCACATATGGTGAAAGAAACAAGTGAAGGAGGGCTGAAAGTGATAGAGTCGGACTGCTTGAATGGGACATTGAAGGTGAACTGGTTGAAATCCTGGATCAAACCTCATCGTTCTTTCTGGTATTGTACTCCAAACTACTTATTCAACAAAGTCGGCGGCCTGAGTCTTCTGCTTATCTCTGACTTGGATATCAACAAGATTCCTGTCAAATGTTCAGAGTTCCATAAACAAATATTATTATACTGGAAAATGATATACGTACACAATTTCTCACCACACAGTATAATAGTTTGGAACAATCGATATGTACTGCATGGCAACAAACCTCTGTTTTACAAGGAATGCTTTGAGAAAGGTATATGGTCAATAATTGACTTGATGGATGACACTGGCAGTCCTCTGGACAATGAGCAGTTCTGTACTACACACAGATTCAAGCCTCCCATATTAGAGTTGCTAAAGTTACGAAACGCACTGCCTCGACAATTTGTATTCCTGACCAAAAATATAATGACGCACCGAACCGTACAACCACAGTTACCCCGACTATCACTCCAGGGAATCTCAATTGTGGACAGAAAGCGCGGCAACTCCTTTATTAGGAAATGTTTCACAGGAAACTTATTCCCTGGACGTCAAAAAAAAAAAAAAGGATATTTTAAATAAATTTGATGAGGAATCGATTGCCACGCTGCGAACTATGTATCTGACTCTACCCATACCCCCAAGGCAAAAGAGACCCACTTCAAAATTATGACTGACATCTACCCATCTAAGGAATTATCGAGGGTACGCTTTAATTTTGAAGATAATATTTGTACATTTTGTGAAGACAACATTGAAACCACTGACCATATATTTTTTCTCCTTCTCATTCCATCGTCACCAGTTTCCTTCTCAAAAGATGATATAACATTCTGTTTACTTATAAGCAACATAACAGATGAACTCTGTGTCAATGTTCTTTTAGGCCTGGCCAAGTTCTTCATTCACAAGAACAGAATGCAAAAATGCTCCCCAAATTTTAATGTCTTCATAAACGATTTTGAAATATAAAAAAAAAAAAAAAAAATCCTTAAAACTTATGGAAAAATCCGAAAACAAAAAAATATAGTTACCCATGTCCGAGGTTCCTTTTTTTTTTGGTAAAAAAAAAAAACAAAACAAAAAAAAACAACTTGATTACATGTTACATTCCCCTTGCAATTTTTTTTTTTTTTTTTCGTTTTAATTTCTTATTTGTCTATCTATTGATTTAATTACTTCCTTTTAATTTCTTTTTTTGTCTCGCACTGTAAATTTCTCACAAACCTGTAACACTATTAACTTCTCATTACATACAGAACAAATGTCCTGATGTCCGTTGCTTCCTCATCCCTGGTTGTTTCATTGACATTCAGTTCTACCTTGCTATGTTTATTTGTACATTTGTATATTTGGGTGTACTATTTATGTTCAATTAAAAACAGTTTGATGTCTGAGATTCCTTGTGAACCGCCAACTTAATTACATGTTATATTCCCCTCACAATTTTTTTTTTTCGTTTTTAATTTTATTTTTCTATCTATTTATTTAATTATATCCTTCTAATTTTCTTTTTTTGTCTAGCATTAAAAATTTCTCGCAAACCGTTAACACTATTAACTTCTGATTACTTACACCACGAATGCGCTTATGCCCCCCCACCCATCCCGCTTTTTCCGTACGGAGGCAGACACTGAGATCGAAAGCAAATGGGTGTCATTGAAATGCAGTAACAGGGTGATAACAGCCGTGTTCGAAGTGTGTAGGGGCTTATAGGAGAGCAGAAGCACGTCACGCAATTCACCTGAGTTCGGAGGATCGGGAGTACCAGGGCCCATAGCGGAGAAGCGGAAGAGCGGAGTTATGTGTCTCTTCTCAAAGGCGGGGAAACTGGGGGGCAGCAGGACCCCTTAGACCGGCTAATGTGAGTCTTCTCCGGACATAGATCACCCGGACTTATGACTGGAGCTCCCGGACCTCTGGGCACACACATATGTGAATGAGTGGATGAGCTAATGTTGGTTTGGTTGTGGATACGTTTCGGCCAATGCTATCAGCACAGCTATGATTATCCCCAGAACGTTGAGAACGAGCTCCCGGAACTCCAGACATGCGTATATAAAAGAGTGGAATTAAGGTGTGTTTGTGTGTGTGTGTGTGTGTGTGTGTGTGTGTGTGTGTGTGTGTATACGTGTGGGACAGAAGTAATGTTGGGGACAGAAATTGTTATTAGCCTGCTGGCAGATGACACAACCTTAGTTTTGAAAAATGAACATCAAGTCCCAATAAGTGCTGAAAAAAACCAAAACATTCTCCAAGGCTTCAGGATTGTCATTAAACTTAAAGAAATGCAAACTTCTTGCGCTGCATGACTCGCCACTAAAGGAAATCAGCGATGTTTCTATGAAATCAGAAATAAAATACTTGAGCATTTTCCTATCCAAGGACCAAACGTTAAATCAATCCAGGAACATTGAATCTAAACTGAATCAAAGTAAAGCTTAATTCTAATATATGGCTCCAGAGAGATTTATCAATATTAGGCCGGATATATTTGACTAAAATGGATGTGTTTATCCAGATGTATATACCCAGCGTATTCCAATGCTGCTCCAAATCAACTCGTAAAATCTGTTAACCAAATCAATTTCAACTTTATCTGGAGGAACAGACCACACCATCTAAGAAAAATCACATATGGTGAAAGAAACAAGTGAAGGAGGGCTGAAAGTGATAGAGTTGGACTGCTTGAATGGGACATTGAAGGTGAACTGGTTGAAATCCTGGATCAAACCTCATCGTTCTTTCTGGTATTGTACTCCAAACTACTTATTCAACAAAGTCGGCGGCCTGAGTCTTCTGCTTATCTCTGACTTGGATATCAACAAGATTCCTGTCAAATGTTCAGAGTTCCATAAACAAATATTATTATACTGGAAAATGATATACGTACACAATTTCTCACCACACAGTATAATAGTTTGGAACAATCGATATGTACTGCATGGCAACAAACCTCTGTTTTACAAGGAATGCTTTGAGAAAGGTATATGGTCAATAATTGACTTGATGGATGACACTGGCAGTCCTCTGGACAATGAGCAGTTCTGTACTACACACAGATTCAAGCCTCCCATATTAGAGTTGCTAAAGTTACGAAACGCACTGCCTCGACAATTTGTATTCCTGACCAAAAATATAATGACGCACCGAACCGTACAACCACAGTTACCCCGACTATCACTCCAGGGAATCTCAATTGTGGACAGAAAGCGCAGCAACTCCTTTATTAGGAAATGTTTCACAGGAAACTTATTCCCTGGACGTCAAAAAAAAAAAAAAGGATATTTTAAATAAATTTGATGAGGAATCGATTGCCACGCTGCGAACTATGTATCTGACTCTACCCATACCCCCAAGGCAAAAGAGACCCACTTCAAAATTATGACTGACATCTACCCATCTAAGGAATTATCGATGGTACGCTTTAATTTTGAAGATAATATTTGTACATTTTGTGAAGACAACATTGAAACCACTGACCATATATTTTTTCTCCTTCTCATTCCATCGTCACCAGTTTCCTTCTCAAAAGATGATATAACATTCTGTTTACTTATAAGCAACATAACAGATGAACTCTGTGTCAATGTTCTTTTAGGCCTGGCCAAGTTCTTCATTCACAAGAACAGAATGCAAAAATGCTCCCCAAATTTTAATGTCTTCATAAACGATTTTGAAATATAAAAAAAAAAAAAAAAATCCTTAAAACTTATGGAAAAATCCGAAAACAAAAAAATATAGTTACCCATGTCCGAGGTTCCTTTTTTTTTTGGTAAAAAAAAAAAAAAAAACAAAAAAAACAACTTGATTACATGTTACATTCCCCTTGCAATTTTTTTTTTTTTTTTCGTTTTAATTTCTTATTTGTCTATCTATTGATTTAATTACTTCCTTTTAATTTCTTTTTTTGTCTCGCACTGTAAATTTCTCACAAACCTGTAACACTATTAACTTCTCATTACATACAGAACAAATGTCCTGATGTCCGTTGCTTCCTCATCCCTGGTTGTTTCATTGACATTCAGTTCTACCTTGCTATGTTTATTTGTACATTTGTATATTTGGGTGTACTATTTATGTTCAATTAAAAACAGTTTGATGTCTGAGATTCCTTGTGAACCGCCAACTTAATTACATGTTATATTCCCCTCACAATTTTTTTTTTTCGTTTTTAATTTTATTTTTCTATCTATTTATTTAATTATATCCTTCTAATTTTCTTTTTTTGTCTAGCATTAAAAATTTCTCGCAAACCGTTAACACTATTAACTTCTGATTACTTACAGCACGATTGCGCTTATGCCCCCCCACCCATCCCGCTTTTTCCGTACGGAGGCAGACACTGAGATCGAAAGCAAATGGGTGTCATTGAAATGCAGTAACAGGGTGATAACAGCCGTGTTCGAAGTGTGTAGGGGCTTATAGGAGAGCAGAAGCACGTCACGCAATTCACCTGAGTTCGGAGGATCGGGAGTACCAGGGCCCATAGCGGAGAAGCGGAAGAGCGGAGTTATGTGTCTCTTCTCAAAGGCGGGGAAGCTGGGGGGCAGCAGGACCCCTTAGACCGGCTAAGGTGAGCCTACTCCGGACAGAGATCACCCGGAGTTATGACTGGAGCTCCCGGACCTCTGGGCACACACATATGTGAATGACTGGATGAGCTAATGTTGGTTTGGTTGTGGATACGTTTCGGCCAATGCTATCAGCACAGCGATGATGAGTTCAGGTGTGTCTGTGTGTGTTTGTGTGTTTGTGTGTGTGTGTGTGTGTGTGTGTGTGTGTGCGTGTGTTTGTGTGTGTGTGAGAGTTTGTTTTTGTGGGTTGGGGGGGGTTCCCGCGGACACGGAGTACCAGGGCCTGGAGCGGATGAGGTGAGGAGCGGAGGAGAGCAGAAGCCCGGACCGTGATTCGCTTGTGTCCAGCGGTTCGGGAGTTCCAGGGCCCGAAACGGAGGAGCGGAGGAGCGGAGGAGCGGAGGAGCGGAGGAGCGGAGGAGCGGAGGACAGCAAAACCCCTTTCTGCAATTCGCCTGAGTCCGGCGGATCGGTAGTACCTGGTTCCGCAGCGGATGAGCGGAGGAGTGGAGGAGATGTTTCTCTTCTCAGAGGCGGCGAGGGGGGGGGGGCAGGACCCCTTACCCTTATCCCCCCCGGACGTTTGAGTGGAGCTCCCGGACCTCCGGGCACGCACATGCGAATGACTGGATCACAGGGAGTGCCAGGGCCTGGAGCGGATGAGCAGAGGAGAGGCGGAGGGCAGAAGCCCGGCCCTGTTCAAGAGTTCCAGGGTCCAAAGCGGGGGAGCGAAGAAGCGGAGGAGGGGAGGAGAGCAGAAGAGCAAAAAACTGGCCCGGAATTCACCGAAGTCCCGCGGATCGGGAGTTCCAGGGCCCGGAGCGGAAGAGCGGAGGAGCGGAGGAGAGGAGGAGCGGAGCAAAGCTAAGCCCGTCTTAACAACAAGGAAATTACAGATGAGGCTATAATTTCTAATGAAAACTTTAAATTCTATAGCCACGTATACACTTCGACATTGTCAAAAAGCGATTGTGACTCCTTTCCATTAAATATTCCTCAATATATCCCAAAAATAAACAACAAACAATATATGTTTGTTTATATATGTTTATATATAAACAACAAAAAATATACAGTTTGATGTCTGAGATTCCTTGTGAATCGCCAACTTAATTACATGTCGTATTCCCCTTGCATTTTTTTTTTTTGGTTTTAATTTCATTTGTCTATCTATTTATCTAATTATTTCCTTTTAATTTCGTTTTTTGTCTAGCACTGTAAATTTCTCACAAACCTGTAACACTATTAACTTCTCATTACATACAGAACAAATGTCCTCATGTCCGTTGCTTCCTCATGCCTGGTTGTTTCATTGACATTCAGTTCTACCTTGCTATGTTTATTTGTACATTTGTATATTTGGGTGTACTATTTATGTTCAATTAAAAACAGTTTGATGTCTGAGATTCCCTGTGAACCGCCAACTTAATTACATGTTATATTCCCCTCACAATTTTTTTTTTTTCGTTTTTAATTTTATTTTTCTATCTATTTATTTAATTATATCCTTTTAATTTTCTTTTTTTGTCTAGCATTAAAAATTTCTCGCAAACCGTTAACACTATTAACTTCTGATTACTTACAGCACGAATGCGCTTATGCCCCCCCACCCCCCACCCCCCCGCTTTTTCCGTACGGTGGCAGACACTGAGATCGAAAGCAAATGGGTGTCATTGAAATGCAGTAACAGGGTGATAACAGCCGTGTTCGAAGTGTGTAGGGGCTTATAGTAGAGCAGAAGCACGTCACGCAATTCACCTGAGTTCGGAGGATCGGGAGTACCAGGGCCCATAGCGGAGAAGCGGAAGAGCGGAGTTATGTGTCTCTTCTCAAAGGCCGGGAAGCTGGGGGGCAGCAGGACCCCTTAGAGCGGCTAATGTGAGCCTTCTCCGGACATAGATCACCCGGACTTATGACTGGAGCTCCCGGACCTCTGGGCACACACATATGTGAATGAGTGGATGAGCTAATGTTGGTTTGGTTGTGGAAACGTTTCGGCCAATGCTATTAGCACAGCTATGATGAGTTCAGGTGTGTCTGTGTGTGTTTGTGTGTTTGTGTGTGTGTGTGTGTGTGTGTGTGTGCGTGTGTTTGTGTGTGTGTGAGAGTTTGTTTTTGTGGGTTGGGGGGGGTTCCCGCGGACACGGAGTACCAGGGCCTGGAGCGGATGAGGTGAGGAGCGGAGGAGAGCAGAAGCCCGGACCGTGATTCGCTTGTGTCCAGCGGTTCGGGAGTTCCAGGGCCCGAAACGGAGGAGCGGAGGAGCGGAGGACGGCAAAACCCCTTTCTGCAATTCGCCTGAGTCCGGCGGATCGGTAATACCTGGTTCCGCAGCGGAGGAGCGGAGGAGTGGAGGAGATGTTTCTCTTCTCAGAGGCGGCGAGGAGGGGGGGAGAGGGACAGGACCCCTTACCCTTACCCCCCCCGGACGTTTGAGTGGAGCTCCCGGACCTCCGGGCACGCACATGCGAATGACTGGATCACAGGGAGTGCCAGGGCCTGGAGCGGATGAGCAGAGGAGAGGCGGAGGGCAGAAGCCCGGCCCTGTTCAAGAGTTCCAGGGTCCAAAGCGGGGGAGCGAAGAAGCGGAGGAGGGGAGGAGAGCAGAAGAGCAAAAAAACTGGCCCGGAATTCACCGAAGTCCCGCGGATCGGGAGTTCCAGGGCCCGGAGCGGAAGAGCGGAGGAGAGGAGGAGCGGAGCAAAGCGGAAGCCCGTCTTAACAACAAGGAAATTACAGATGAGGCTATCATTTCCAATGAAAACTTTAAATTCTATAGCCACCTATACACTTCGACATTGTCAAAAAGCGATTGTGACTCCTTTCCATTAAATATTCCTCAATATATCCCAAAAATAAACAACAAACAATATATGTTTGTTTATATATGTTTATATATAAACAACAAAAAATATACAGTTTGATGTCTGAGATTCCTTGTGAATCGCCAACTTAATTACATGTCGTATTCCCCTTGCATTTTTTTTTTTCGGTTTTAATTTCATTGGTCTATCTATTTATTTAATTATTTCCTTTTAATTTCTTTTTTTGTCTAGCAATGTAAATTTCTCACAAACCGTTAACACTATTAACTTCTGATTAC
>NW_028234002.1:860000-875000 GCF_037954325.1 Fistularia commersonii
TTCTTGTTCTTCGACCCACAGTAGCCCGATTTCCATTAGTACCCTGTAGGTCATCAGTACCAATGGCGGTCGTTGTTAACCCGGTCCGCGACCCATCCGGTATGGTATAGTTATGGTTGACTCGCATGTTTGGTTTTGGCAAACGTTTTACGCCGGATGCCCCTCCTGACGCAACCCTCTGCATTTATCCGGGCTTGGGACCGGCACAGGGAGACACTGCTCCGTGCCCCCCCCCCCCAAAGGCAGGCTTGGAGAGACACGGGCCAGTGCCGCCCTGAGGCTGCATTACCCTCTCTTTCTTACATTTATTATAAAAATATGCTTATCTTCCTTTTAGCTCATCACACATGTCTTTATGATTTTCAGTCCATGCCTCAGCCGGCCTGAAGCTCCACTGATGCGCATGTGCGGATGCCTCTATCTAGCGGACATAAAATAAAGACAATCATTCAAATGTGAATGAGTCGGCGTGATGCTCCGGGATGTGTGGAGCTCAGGGAGCTCCACGAGTGAGGGAGTTAAGTTAGGGCGGGGGTGCAAGTAGGCTCTAGGATTCCCCGAGTCGGGGCGAGCGATGGGTTTAGAGGCGTATCGCATTGAAGATAATGGCCGCATATCCTTCTTGGACTTTTCTAAAGCCTTTGACTCGGTCGAACATCCATTTATCATAGCAACGCTCGAACATTTTGGATTTGGTTAAATATTCAGGAATGTGATCCGTGGGCTCTATGAGAATATTCATAGCTGTGTCACCCTGCCAAGCGGCACCACTCCGAGCTTCCATGTTGATGTGGGAATCCCCCAAGGTTGCCCCATCTCACCCTATTTATTTATAATTGCTACCGAAATGCTAGCCGTTTATGTTGAAAAGAGCAACGATATCCAAAAGTTAGACGTGCTGGGGACTGAAATTGTTATTAGCCTGCTGGCAGATGACACAACCTTAGTTTTGAAAAATGAACATCAAGTCCCAATAAGTGCCGAAAACAACCAAAACATTCTCCAAGGCTTCAGGATTGTCATTAAACTTAAAGAAATGCAAACTTCTTGCGCTGCATGACTCGCCACTAAAGGAAATCAGCGATGTTTCCATGAAATCAGAAATAAAATACTTGAGCATTTTCCTATCCAAGGACCAAACGTTAAATCAATCCAGGAACATTGAATCTAAACTGAATCAAAGTAAAGCTTAATTCTAATATATGGCTCCAGAGAGATTTATCAATATTAGGCCGGATATATTTGACTAAAATGGATGTGTTTATCCAGATGTATATACCCAGCGTATTCCAATGCTGCTCCAAATCAACTCGTAAAATCTGTTAACCAAATCAATTTCAACTTTATCTGGAGGAACAGACCACACCATCTAAGAAAAATCACATATGGTGAAAGAAACAAGTGAAGGAGGGCTGAAAGTGATAGAGTCGGACTGCTTGAATGGGACATTGAAGGTGAACTGGTTGAAATCCTGGATCAAACCTCATCGTTCTTTCTGGTATTGTACTCCAAACTACTTATTCAACAAAGTCGGCGGCCTGAGTCTTCTGCTTATCTCTGACTTGGATATCAACAAGATTCCTGTCAAATGTTCAGAGTTCCATAAACAAATATTATTATACTGGAAAATGATATACGTACACAATTTCTCACCACACAGTATAATAGTTTGGAACAATCGATATGTACTGCATGGCAACAAACCTCTGTTTTACAAGGAATGCTTTGAGAAAGGTATATGGTCGATAATTGACTTGATGGATGACACTGGCAGTCCTCTGGACAATGAGCAGTTCTGTACTACACACAGATTCAAGCCTCCCATATTAGAGTTGCTAAAGTTACGAAACGCACTGCCTCGACAATTTGTATTCCTGACCAAAAATATAATGACGCACCGAACCGTACAACCACAGTTACCCCGACTATCACTCCAGGGAATCTCAATTGTGGACAGAAAGCGCGGCAACTCCTTTATTAGGAAATGTTTCACAGGAAACTTATTCCCTGGACGTCAAAAAAAAAAAAAAGGATATTTTAAATAAATTTGATGAGGAATCGATTGCCACGCTGCGAACCATGTATCTGACTCTACCCATACCCCCAAGGCAAAAGAGACCCACTTCAAAATTATGACTGACATCTACCCATCTAAGGAATTATCGAGGGTACGCTTTAATTTTGAAGATAATATTTGTACATTTTGTGAAGACAACATTGAAACCACTGACCATATATTTTTTCTCCTTCTCATTCCATCGTCACCAGTTTCCTTCTCAAAAGATGATATAACATTCTGTTTACTTATAAGCAACATAACAGATGAACTCTGTGTCAATGTTCTTTTAGGCCTGGCCAAGTTCTTCATTCACAAGAACAGAATGCAAAAATGCTCCCCAAATTTTAATGTCTTCATAAACGATTTTGAAATATAAAAAAAAAAAAAAAAAAATCCTTAAAACTTATGGAAAAATCCAAAAACTAAAAAATATAGTTACCCATGTCCGAGGTTCCTTTTTTTTTTGGTAAAAAAAAAAAAAACAAAAAAAAAAAAACAACTTGATTACATGTTACATTCCCCTTGCAATTTTTTTTTTTTTTTTCGTTTTAATTTCTTATTTGTCTATCTATTGATTTAATTACTTCCTTTTAATTTCTTTTTTTGTCTCGCACTGTAAATTTCTCACAAACCTGTAACACTATTAACTTCTCATTACATACAGAACAAATGTCCTGATGTCCGTTGCTTCCTCATCCCTGGTTGTTTCATTGACATTCAGTTCTACCTTGCTATGTTTATTTGTACATTTGTATATTTGGGTGTACTATTTATGTTCAATTAAAAACAGTTTGATGTCTGAGATTCCTTGTGAACCGCCAACTTAATTACATGTTATATTCCCCTCACAATTTTTTTTTTTCGTTTTTAATTTTATTTTTCTATCTATTTATTTAATTATATCCTTTTAATTTTCTTTTTTTGTCTAGCATTAAAAATTTCTCGCAAACCGTTAACACTATTAACTTCTGATTACTTACAGCACGAATGCGCTTATGCCCCCCCACCCCCCGCTTTTTCCGTACGGTGGCAGACACTGAGATCGAAAGCAAATGGGTGTCATTGAAATGCAGTAACAGGGTGATAACAGCCGTGTTCGAAGTTTGTAGGGGCTTATAGGAGAGCAGAAGCACGTCACGCAATTCACCTGAGTTCGGAGGATCGGGAGTACCAGGGCCCATAGCGGAGAAGCGGAAGAGCGGAGTTATGTGTCTCTTCTCAAAGGCGGGGAAGCTGGGGGGCAGCAGGACCCCTTAGACCGGCTAATGTGAGCCTTCTCCGGACATAGATCACCCGGACTTATGACTGGAGCTCCCGGACCTCTGGGCACACACATATGTGAATGAGTGGATGAGCTAATGTTGGTTTGGTTGTGGATACGTTTCGGCCAATGCTATCAGCACAGCTATGATTATCCCCAGAACGTTGAGAACGAGCTCCCGGAACTCCAGACATGCGTATATAAAAGAGTGGAATTAAGGTGTGTGTGTGTGTGTGTGTGTGTGTGTGTGTGTGTGTGTGTGTGTGTGTGTGTATACGTGTGGGACAGAAGTAATGTTGGGGACAGAAATTGTTATTAGCCTGCTGGCAGATGACACAACCTTAGTTTTGAAAAATGAACATCAAGTCCCAATAAGTGCTGAAAAAAACCAAAACATTCTCCAAGGCTTCAGGATTGTCATTAAACTTAAAGAAATGCAAACTTCTTGCGCTGCATGACTCGCCACTAAAGGAAATCAGCGATGTTTCTATGAAATCAGAAATAAAATACTTGAGCATTTTCCTATCCAAGGACCAAACGTTAAATCAATCCAGGAACATTGAATCTAAACTGAATCAAAGTAAAGCTTAATTCTAATATATGGCTCCAGAGAGATTTATCAATATTAGGCCGGATATATTTGACTAAAATGGATGTGTTTATCCAGATGTATATACCCAGCGTATTCCAATGCTGCTCCAAATCAACTCGTAAAATCTGTTAACCAAATCAATTTCAACTTTATCTGGAGGAACAGACCACACCATCTAAGAAAAATCACATATGGTGAAAGAAACAAGTGAAGGAGGGCTGAAAGTGATAGAGTCGGACTGCTTGAATGGGACATTGAAGGTGAACTGGTTGAAATCCTGGATCAAACCTCATCGTTCTTTCTGGTATTGTACTCCAAACTACTTATTCAACAAAGTCGGCGGCCTGAGTCTTCTGCTTATCTCTGACTTGGATATCAACAAGATTCCTGTCAAATGTTCAGAGTTCCATAAACAAATATTATTATACTGGAAAATGATATACGTACACAATTTCTCACCACACAGTATAATAGTTTGGAACAATCGATATGTACTGCATGGCAACAAACCTCTGTTTTACAAGGAATGCTTTGAGAAAGGTATATGGTCAATAATTGACTTGATGGATGACACTGGCAGTCCTCTGGACAATGAGCAGTTCTGTACTACACACAGATTCAAGCCTCCCATATTAGAGTTGCTAAAGTTACGAAACGCACTGCCTCGACAATTTGTATTCCTGACCAAAAATATAATGACGCACCGAACCGTACAACCACAGTTACCCCGACTATCACTCCAGGGAATCTCAATTGTGGACAGAAAGCGCAGCAACTCCTTTATTAGGAAATGTTTCACAGGAAACTTATTCCCTGGACGTCAAAAAAAAAAAAAAGGATATTTTAAATAAATTTGATGAGGAATCGATTGCCACGCTGCGAACTATGTATCTGACTCTACCCATACCCCCAAGGCAAAAGAGACCCACTTCAAAATTATGACTGACATCTACCCATCTAAGGAATTATCGAGGGTACGCTTTAATTTTGAAGATAATATTTGTACATTTTTTGAAGACAACATTGAAACCACTGACCATATATTTTTTCTCCTTCTCATTCCATCGTCACCAGTTTCCTTCTCAAAAGATGATATAACATTCTGTTTACTTATAAGCAACATAACAGATGAACTCTGTGTCAATGTTCTTTTAGGCCTGGCCAAGTTCTTCATTCACAAGAACAGAATGCAAAAATGCTCCCCAAATTTTAATGTCTTCATAAACGATTTTGAAATATAAAAAAAAAAAAAAAAATCCTTAAAACTTATGGAAAAATCCGAAAACAAAAAAATATAGTTACCCATGTCCGAGGTTCCTTTTTTTTTTGGTAAAAAAAAAAAAAAAAACAAAAAAAACAACTTGATTACATGTTACATTCCCCTTGCAATTTTTTTTTTTTTTTTTCGTTTTAATTTCTTATTTGTCTATCTATTGATTTAATTACTTCCTTTTAATTTCTTTTTTTGTCTCGCACTGTAAATTTCTCACAAACCTGTAACACTATTAACTTCTCATTACATACAGAACAAATGTCCTGATGTCCGTTGCTTCCTCATCCCTGGTTGTTTCATTGACATTCAGTTCTACCTTGCTATGTTTATTTGTACATTTGTATATTTGGGTGTACTATTTATGTTCAATTAAAAACAGTTTGATGTCTGAGATTCCTTGTGAACCGCCAACTTAATTACATGTTATATTCCCCTCACAATTTTTTTTTTTCGTTTTTAATTTTATTTTTCTATCTATTTATTTAATTATATCCTTTTAATTTTCTTTTTTTGTCTAGCATTAAAAATTTCTCGCAAACCGTTAACACTATTAACTTCTGATTACTTACAGCACGAATGCGCTTATGCCCCCCCACCCATCCCGCTTTTTCCGTACGGAGGCAGACACTGAGATCGAAAGCAAATGGGTGTCATTGAAATGCAGTAACAGGGTGATAACAGCCGTGTTCGAAGTGTGTAGGGGCTTATAGGAGAGCAGAAGCACGTCACGCAATTCACCTGAGTTCGGAGGATCGGGAGTACCAGGGCCCATAGCGGAGAAGCGGAAGAGCGGAGTTATGTGTCTCTTCTCAAAGGCGGGGAAGCTGGGGGGCAGCAGGACCCCTTAGACCGGCTAATGTGAGCCTACTCCGGACAGATATCACCCGGAGTTATGACTGGAGCTCCCGGACCTCTGGGCACACACATATATGAATGAGTGGATGAGCTAATGTTGGTTTGGTTGTGGATACGTTTCGGCCAATGCTATCAGCACAGCTATGATTATCCCCAGAACGTTGAGAACGAGCTCCCGGAACTCCAGACATGCGTATATAAAAGAGTGGAATTAAGGTGTGTGTGTGTGTGTGTGTGTGTGTGTGTGTGTGTGTGTATACGTGTGGGACAGAAGTAATGTTGGGGACAGAAATTGTTATTAGCCTGCTGGCAGATGACACAACCTTAGTTTTGAAAAATGAACATCAAGTCCCAATAAGTGCTGAAAAAAACCAAAACATTCTCCAAGGCTTCAGGATTGTCATTAAACTTAAAGAAATGCAAACTTCTTGCGCTGCATGACTCGCCACTAAAGGAAATCAGCGATGTTTCTATGAAATCAGAAATAAAATACTTGAGCATTTTCCTATCCAAGGACCAAACGTTAAATCAATCCAGGAACATTGAATCTAAACTGAATCAAAGTAAAGCTTAATTCTAATATATGGCTCCAGAGAGATTTATCAATATTAGGCCGGATATATTTGACTAAAATGGATGTGTTTATCCAGATGTATATACCCAGCGTATTCCAATGCTGCTCCAAATCAACTCGTAAAATCTGTTAACCAAATCAATTTCAACTTTATCTGGAGGAACAGACCACACCATCTAAGAAAAATCACATATGGTGAAAGAAACAAGTGAAGGAGGGCTGAAAGTGATAGAGTCGGACTGCTTGAATGGGACATTGAAGGTGAACTGGTTGAAATCCTGGATCAAACCTCATCGTTCTTTCTGGTATTGTACTCCAAACTACTTATTCAACAAAGTCGGCGGCCTGAGTCTTCTGCTTATCTCTGACTTGGATATCAACAAGATTCCTGTCAAATGTTCAGAGTTCCATAAACAAATATTATTATACTGGAAAATGATATACGTACACAATTTCTCACCACACAGTATAATAGTTTGGAACAATCGATATGTACTGCATGGCAACAAACCTCTGTTTTACAAGGAATGCTTTGAGAAAGGTATATGGTCAATAATTGACTTGATGGATGACACTGGCAGTCCTCTGGACAATGAGCAGTTCTGTACTACACACAGATTCAAGCCTCCCATATTAGAGTTGCTAAAGTTACGAAACGCACTGCCTCGACAATTTGTATTCCTGACCAAAAATATAATGACGCACCGAACCGTACAACCACAGTTACCCCGACTATCACTCCAGGGAATCTCAATTGTGGACAGAAAGCGCGGCAACTCCTTTATTAGGAAATGTTTCACAGGAAACTTATTCCCTGGACGTCAAAAAAAAAAAAAAGGATATTTTAAATAAATTTGATGAGGAATCGATTGCCACGCTGCGAACTATGTATCTGACTCTACCCATACCCCCAAGGCAAAAGAGACCCACTTCAAAATTATGACTGACATCTACCCATCTAAGGAATTATCGAGGGTACGCTTTAATTTTGAAGATAATATTTGTACATTTTGTGAAGACAACATTGAAACCACTGACCATATATTTTTTCTCCTTCTCATTCCATCGTCACCAGTTTCCTTCTCAAAAGATGATATAACATTCTGTTTACTTATAAGCAACATAACAGATGAACTCTGTGTCAATGTTCTTTTAGGCCTGGCCAAGTTCTTCATTCACAAGAACAGAATGCAAAAATGCTCCCCAAATTTTAATGTCTTCATAAACGATTTTGAAATATAAAAAAAAAAAAAAAAAATCCTTAAAACTTATGGAAAAATCCGAAAACAAAAAAATATAGTTACCCATGTCCGAGGTTCCTTTTTTTTTTGGTAAAAAAAAAAAACAAAACAAAAAAAAACAACTTGATTACATGTTACATTCCCCTTGCAATTTTTTTTTTTTTTTTTCGTTTTAATTTCTTATTTGTCTATCTATTGATTTAATTACTTCCTTTTAATTTCTTTTTTTGTCTCGCACTGTAAATTTCTCACAAACCTGTAACACTATTAACTTCTCATTACATACAGAACAAATGTCCTGATGTCCGTTGCTTCCTCATCCCTGGTTGTTTCATTGACATTCAGTTCTACCTTGCTATGTTTATTTGTACATTTGTATATTTGGGTGTACTATTTATGTTCAATTAAAAACAGTTTGATGTCTGAGATTCCTTGTGAACCGCCAACTTAATTACATGTTATATTCCCCTCACAATTTTTTTTTTTCGTTTTTAATTTTATTTTTCTATCTATTTATTTAATTATATCCTTCTAATTTTCTTTTTTTGTCTAGCATTAAAAATTTCTCGCAAACCGTTAACACTATTAACTTCTGATTACTTACACCACGAATGCGCTTATGCCCCCCCACCCATCCCGCTTTTTCCGTACGGAGGCAGACACTGAGATCGAAAGCAAATGGGTGTCATTGAAATGCAGTAACAGGGTGATAACAGCCGTGTTCGAAGTGTGTAGGGGCTTATAGGAGAGCAGAAGCACGTCACGCAATTCACCTGAGTTCGGAGGATCGGGAGTACCAGGGCCCATAGCGGAGAAGCGGAAGAGCGGAGTTATGTGTCTCTTCTCAAAGGCGGGGAAACTGGGGGGCAGCAGGACCCCTTAGACCGGCTAATGTGAGTCTTCTCCGGACATAGATCACCCGGACTTATGACTGGAGCTCCCGGACCTCTGGGCACACACATATGTGAATGAGTGGATGAGCTAATGTTGGTTTGGTTGTGGATACGTTTCGGCCAATGCTATCAGCACAGCTATGATTATCCCCAGAACGTTGAGAACGAGCTCCCGGAACTCCAGACATGCGTATATAAAAGAGTGGAATTAAGGTGTGTTTGTGTGTGTGTGTGTGTGTGTGTGTGTGTGTGTGTGTGTGTGTATACGTGTGGGACAGAAGTAATGTTGGGGACAGAAATTGTTATTAGCCTGCTGGCAGATGACACAACCTTAGTTTTGAAAAATGAACATCAAGTCCCAATAAGTGCTGAAAAAAACCAAAACATTCTCCAAGGCTTCAGGATTGTCATTAAACTTAAAGAAATGCAAACTTCTTGCGCTGCATGACTCGCCACTAAAGGAAATCAGCGATGTTTCTATGAAATCAGAAATAAAATACTTGAGCATTTTCCTATCCAAGGACCAAACGTTAAATCAATCCAGGAACATTGAATCTAAACTGAATCAAAGTAAAGCTTAATTCTAATATATGGCTCCAGAGAGATTTATCAATATTAGGCCGGATATATTTGACTAAAATGGATGTGTTTATCCAGATGTATATACCCAGCGTATTCCAATGCTGCTCCAAATCAACTCGTAAAATCTGTTAACCAAATCAATTTCAACTTTATCTGGAGGAACAGACCACACCATCTAAGAAAAATCACATATGGTGAAAGAAACAAGTGAAGGAGGGCTGAAAGTGATAGAGTTGGACTGCTTGAATGGGACATTGAAGGTGAACTGGTTGAAATCCTGGATCAAACCTCATCGTTCTTTCTGGTATTGTACTCCAAACTACTTATTCAACAAAGTCGGCGGCCTGAGTCTTCTGCTTATCTCTGACTTGGATATCAACAAGATTCCTGTCAAATGTTCAGAGTTCCATAAACAAATATTATTATACTGGAAAATGATATACGTACACAATTTCTCACCACACAGTATAATAGTTTGGAACAATCGATATGTACTGCATGGCAACAAACCTCTGTTTTACAAGGAATGCTTTGAGAAAGGTATATGGTCAATAATTGACTTGATGGATGACACTGGCAGTCCTCTGGACAATGAGCAGTTCTGTACTACACACAGATTCAAGCCTCCCATATTAGAGTTGCTAAAGTTACGAAACGCACTGCCTCGACAATTTGTATTCCTGACCAAAAATATAATGACGCACCGAACCGTACAACCACAGTTACCCCGACTATCACTCCAGGGAATCTCAATTGTGGACAGAAAGCGCAGCAACTCCTTTATTAGGAAATGTTTCACAGGAAACTTATTCCCTGGACGTCAAAAAAAAAAAAAAGGATATTTTAAATAAATTTGATGAGGAATCGATTGCCACGCTGCGAACTATGTATCTGACTCTACCCATACCCCCAAGGCAAAAGAGACCCACTTCAAAATTATGACTGACATCTACCCATCTAAGGAATTATCGATGGTACGCTTTAATTTTGAAGATAATATTTGTACATTTTGTGAAGACAACATTGAAACCACTGACCATATATTTTTTCTCCTTCTCATTCCATCGTCACCAGTTTCCTTCTCAAAAGATGATATAACATTCTGTTTACTTATAAGCAACATAACAGATGAACTCTGTGTCAATGTTCTTTTAGGCCTGGCCAAGTTCTTCATTCACAAGAACAGAATGCAAAAATGCTCCCCAAATTTTAATGTCTTCATAAACGATTTTGAAATATAAAAAAAAAAAAAAAAATCCTTAAAACTTATGGAAAAATCCGAAAACAAAAAAATATAGTTACCCATGTCCGAGGTTCCTTTTTTTTTTGGTAAAAAAAAAAAAAAAAACAAAAAAAACAACTTGATTACATGTTACATTCCCCTTGCAATTTTTTTTTTTTTTTTCGTTTTAATTTCTTATTTGTCTATCTATTGATTTAATTACTTCCTTTTAATTTCTTTTTTTGTCTCGCACTGTAAATTTCTCACAAACCTGTAACACTATTAACTTCTCATTACATACAGAACAAATGTCCTGATGTCCGTTGCTTCCTCATCCCTGGTTGTTTCATTGACATTCAGTTCTACCTTGCTATGTTTATTTGTACATTTGTATATTTGGGTGTACTATTTATGTTCAATTAAAAACAGTTTGATGTCTGAGATTCCTTGTGAACCGCCAACTTAATTACATGTTATATTCCCCTCACAATTTTTTTTTTTCGTTTTTAATTTTATTTTTCTATCTATTTATTTAATTATATCCTTCTAATTTTCTTTTTTTGTCTAGCATTAAAAATTTCTCGCAAACCGTTAACACTATTAACTTCTGATTACTTACAGCACGATTGCGCTTATGCCCCCCCACCCATCCCGCTTTTTCCGTACGGAGGCAGACACTGAGATCGAAAGCAAATGGGTGTCATTGAAATGCAGTAACAGGGTGATAACAGCCGTGTTCGAAGTGTGTAGGGGCTTATAGGAGAGCAGAAGCACGTCACGCAATTCACCTGAGTTCGGAGGATCGGGAGTACCAGGGCCCATAGCGGAGAAGCGGAAGAGCGGAGTTATGTGTCTCTTCTCAAAGGCGGGGAAGCTGGGGGGCAGCAGGACCCCTTAGACCGGCTAAGGTGAGCCTACTCCGGACAGAGATCACCCGGAGTTATGACTGGAGCTCCCGGACCTCTGGGCACACACATATGTGAATGACTGGATGAGCTAATGTTGGTTTGGTTGTGGATACGTTTCGGCCAATGCTATCAGCACAGCGATGATGAGTTCAGGTGTGTCTGTGTGTGTTTGTGTGTTTGTGTGTGTGTGTGTGTGTGTGTGTGTGTGTGCGTGTGTTTGTGTGTGTGTGAGAGTTTGTTTTTGTGGGTTGGGGGGGGTTCCCGCGGACACGGAGTACCAGGGCCTGGAGCGGATGAGGTGAGGAGCGGAGGAGAGCAGAAGCCCGGACCGTGATTCGCTTGTGTCCAGCGGTTCGGGAGTTCCAGGGCCCGAAACGGAGGAGCGGAGGAGCGGAGGAGCGGAGGAGCGGAGGAGCGGAGGAGCGGAGGACAGCAAAACCCCTTTCTGCAATTCGCCTGAGTCCGGCGGATCG
Source organism: Fistularia commersonii (assembly GCF_037954325.1). Classification (NCBI taxonomy): domain Eukaryota; kingdom Metazoa; phylum Chordata; class Actinopteri; order Syngnathiformes; family Fistulariidae; genus Fistularia; species Fistularia commersonii. The sequence goes on from NW_028234002.1 coordinate 871,934, forward strand.
GTAGTACCTGGTTCCGCAGCGGATGAGCGGAGGAGTGGAGGAGATGTTTCTCTTCTCAGAGGCGGCGAGGGGGGGGGGGCAGGACCCCTTACCCTTATCCCCCCCGGACGTTTGAGTGGAGCTCCCGGACCTCCGGGCACGCACATGCGAATGACTGGATCACAGGGAGTGCCAGGGCCTGGAGCGGATGAGCAGAGGAGAGGCGGAGGGCAGAAGCCCGGCCCTGTTCAAGAGTTCCAGGGTCCAAAGCGGGGGAGCGAAGAAGCGGAGGAGGGGAGGAGAGCAGAAGAGCAAAAAACTGGCCCGGAATTCACCGAAGTCCCGCGGATCGGGAGTTCCAGGGCCCGGAGCGGAAGAGCGGAGGAGCGGAGGAGAGGAGGAGCGGAGCAAAGCTAAGCCCGTCTTAACAACAAGGAAATTACAGATGAGGCTATAATTTCTAATGAAAACTTTAAATTCTATAGCCACGTATACACTTCGACATTGTCAAAAAGCGATTGTGACTCCTTTCCATTAAATATTCCTCAATATATCCCAAAAATAAACAACAAACAATATATGTTTGTTTATATATGTTTATATATAAACAACAAAAAATATACAGTTTGATGTCTGAGATTCCTTGTGAATCGCCAACTTAATTACATGTCGTATTCCCCTTGCATTTTTTTTTTTTGGTTTTAATTTCATTTGTCTATCTATTTATCTAATTATTTCCTTTTAATTTCGTTTTTTGTCTAGCACTGTAAATTTCTCACAAACCTGTAACACTATTAACTTCTCATTACATACAGAACAAATGTCCTCATGTCCGTTGCTTCCTCATGCCTGGTTGTTTCATTGACATTCAGTTCTACCTTGCTATGTTTATTTGTACATTTGTATATTTGGGTGTACTATTTATGTTCAATTAAAAACAGTTTGATGTCTGAGATTCCCTGTGAACCGCCAACTTAATTACATGTTATATTCCCCTCACAATTTTTTTTTTTTCGTTTTTAATTTTATTTTTCTATCTATTTATTTAATTATATCCTTTTAATTTTCTTTTTTTGTCTAGCATTAAAAATTTCTCGCAAACCGTTAACACTATTAACTTCTGATTACTTACAGCACGAATGCGCTTATGCCCCCCCACCCCGCACCCCCCCGCTTTTTCCGTACGGTGGCAGACACTGAGATCGAAAGCAAATGGGTGTCATTGAAATGCAGTAACAGGGTGATAACAGCCGTGTTCGAAGTGTGTAGGGGCTTATAGTAGAGCAGAAGCACGTCACGCAATTCACCTGAGTTCGGAGGATCGGGAGTACCAGGGCCCATAGCGGAGAAGCGGAAGAGCGGAGTTATGTGTCTCTTCTCAAAGGCCGGGAAGCTGGGGGGCAGCAGGACCCCTTAGAGCGGCTAATGTGAGCCTTCTCCGGACATAGATCACCCGGACTTATGACTGGAGCTCCCGGACCTCTGGGCACACACATATGTGAATGAGTGGATGAGCTAATGTTGGTTTGGTTGTGGAAACGTTTCGGCCAATGCTATTAGCACAGCTATGATGAGTTCAGGTGTGTCTGTGTGTGTTTGTGTGTTTGTGTGTGTGTGTGTGTGTGTGTGTGTGTGCGTGTGTTTGTGTGTGTGTGAGAGTTTGTTTTTGTGGGTTGGGGGGGGTTCCCGCGGACACGGAGTACCAGGGCCTGGAGCGGATGAGGTGAGGAGCGGAGGAGAGCAGAAGCCCGGACCGTGATTCGCTTGTGTCCAGCGGTTCGGGAGTTCCAGGGCCCGAAACGGAGGAGCGGAGGAGCGGAGGACGGCAAAACCCCTTTCTGCAATTCGCCTGAGTCCGGCGGATCGGTAATACCTGGTTCCGCAGCGGAGGAGCGGAGGAGTGGAGGAGATGTTTCTCTTCTCAGAGGCGGCGAGGAGGGGGGGAGAGGGACAGGACCCCTTACCCTTACCCCCCCCGGACGTTTGAGTGGAGCTCCCGGACCTCCGGGCACGCACATGCGAATGACTGGATCACAGGGAGTGCCAGGGCCTGGAGCGGATGAGCAGAGGAGAGGCGGAGGGCAGAAGCCCGGCCCTGTTCAAGAGTTCCAGGGTCCAAAGCGGGGGAGCGAAGAAGCGGAGGAGGGGAGGAGAGCAGAAGAGCAAAAAAACTGGCCCGGAATTCACCGAAGTCCCGCGGATCGGGAGTTCCAGGGCCCGGAGCGGAAGAGCGGAGGAGAGGAGGAGCGGAGCAAAGCGGAAGCCCGTCTTAACAACAAGGAAATTACAGATGAGGCTATCATTTCCAATGAAAACTTTAAATTCTATAGCCACCTATACACTTCGACATTGTCAAAAAGCGATTGTGACTCCTTTCCATTAAATATTCCTCAATATATCCCAAAAATAAACAACAAACAATATATGTTTGTTTATATATGTTTATATATAAACAACAAAAAATATACAGTTTGATGTCTGAGATTCCTTGTGAATCGCCAACTTAATTACATGTCGTATTCCCCTTGCATTTTTTTTTTTCGGTTTTAATTTCATTGGTCTATCTATTTATTTAATTATTTCCTTTTAATTTCTTTTTTTGTCTAGCAATGTAAATTTCTCACAAACCGTTAACACTATTAACTTCTGATTACATACAGAACGAATGTCCTTATGTCCTTTTCTTCTTCATGCCTGGTTGTTTCATTGACATTCAGTTCTACCTTGCCATGTTTATTTGTACATTTGCGTGTACTATTTATGTTCAATTAAAAAAAAAAAAAAAAAAGAATGAGAGGCTGAGAAAATCTCCATGTCTCTCTCTCTCCCCCCTTAATGCCCCCCCGCTTTTTCCGTACGTTGGCAGACAATGAGATCAAAAGCAAATGGGTGTCATCGTAATGCAGTAACAGGGTGATAAAGGCCATGTTAGAAGTGTGTATGGGCTTATTTTACAGGCTTTCCCCTGGTACTCCATGGATTACCAGGGGCGTTTCTGCCGTGAAGCTGAAAGGAGCTGTTTCGGTGTTCCTGTTTATAAATCCACTCAGCAATGAGGTGAAAAGCACATCGGTATCGATATAATTCG
>NW_028234002.1:882500-907500 GCF_037954325.1 Fistularia commersonii
CACCCTATTTATTTATAATTGCTACCGAAATGCTAGCCGTTTATGTTGAAAAGAGCAACGATATCCAAAAGTTAGACGTGCTGGGGACTGAAATTGTTATTAGCCTGCTGGCAGATGACACAACCTTAGTTTTGAAAAATGAACATCAAGTCCCAATAAGTGCCGAAAACAACCAAAACATTCTCCAAGGCTTCAGGATTGTCATTAAACTTAAAGAAATGCAAACTTCTTGCGCTGCATGACTCGCCACTAAAGGAAATCAGCGATGTTTCCATGAAATCAGAAATAAAATACTTGAGCATTTTCCTATCCAAGGACCAAACGTTAAATCAATCCAGGAACATTGAATCTAAACTGAATCAAAGTAAAGCTTAATTCTAATATATGGCTCCAGAGAGATTTATCAATATTAGGCCGGATATATTTGACTAAAATGGATGTGTTTATCCAGATGTATATACCCAGCGTATTCCAATGCTGCTCCAAATCAACTCGTAAAATCTGTTAACCAAATCAATTTCAACTTTATCTGGAGGAACAGACCACACCATCTAAGAAAAATCACATATGGTGAAAGAAACAAGTGAAGGAGGGCTGAAAGTGATAGAGTCGGACTGCTTGAATGGGACATTGAAGGTGAACTGGTTGAAATCCTGGATCAAACCTCATCGTTCTTTCTGGTATTGTACTCCAAACTACTTATTCAACAAAGTCGGCGGCCTGAGTCTTCTGCTTATCTCTGACTTGGATATCAACAAGATTCCTGTCAAATGTTCAGAGTTCCATAAACAAATATTATTATACTGGAAAATGATATACGTACACAATTTCTCACCACACAGTATAATAGTTTGGAACAATCGATATGTACTGCATGGCAACAAACCTCTGTTTTACAAGGAATGCTTTGAGAAAGGTATATGGTCGATAATTGACTTGATGGATGACACTGGCAGTCCTCTGGACAATGAGCAGTTCTGTACTACACACAGATTCAAGCCTCCCATATTAGAGTTGCTAAAGTTACGAAACGCACTGCCTCGACAATTTGTATTCCTGACCAAAAATATAATGACGCACCGAACCGTACAACCACAGTTACCCCGACTATCACTCCAGGGAATCTCAATTGTGGACAAAAAGCGCGGCAACTCCTTTATTAGGAAATGTTTCACAGGAAACTTATTCCCTGGACGTCAAAAAAAAAAAAAAGGATATTTTAAATAAATTTGATGAGGAATCGATTGCCACGCTGCGAACCATGTATCTGACTCTACCCATACCCCCAAGGCAAAAGAGACCCACTTCAAAATTATGACTGACATCTACCCATCTAAGGAATTATCGAGGGTACGCTTTAATTTTGAAGATAATATTTGTACATTTTGTGAAGACAACATTGAAACCACTGACCATATATTTTTTCTCCTTCTCATTCCATCGTCACCAGTTTCCTTCTCAAAAGATGATATAACATTCTGTTTACTTATAAGCAACATAACAGATGAACTCTGTGTCAATGTTCTTTTAGGCCTGGCCAAGTTCTTCATTCACAAGAACAGAATGCAAAAATGCTCCCCAAATTTTAATGTCTTCATAAACGATTTTGAAATATAAAAAAAAAAAAAAAAAATCCTTAAAACTTATGGAAAAATCCAAAAACTAAAAAATATAGTTACCCATGTCCGAGGTTCCTTTTTTTTTTGGTAAAAAAAAAAAACAAAAAAAAAAAACCAACTTGATTACATGTTACATTCCCCTTGCAATTTTTTTTTTTTTTTTTTCGTTTTAATTTCTTATTTGTCTATCTATTGATTTAATTACTTCCTTTTAATTTCTTTTTTTGTCTCGCACTGTAAATTTCTCACAAACCTGTAACACTATTAACTTCTCATTACATACAGAACAAATGTCCTGATGTCCGTTGCTTCCTCATCCCTGGTTGTTTCATTGACATTCAGTTCTACCTTGCTATGTTTATTTGTACATCTGTATATTTGGGTGTACTATTTATGTTCAATTAAAAACAGTTTGATGTCTGAGATTCCTTGTGAACCGCCAACTTAATTACATGTTATATTCCCCTCACAATTTTTTTTTTTCGTTTTTAATTTTATTTTTCTATCTATTTATTTAATTATATCCTTTTAATTTTCTTTTTTTGTCTAGCATTAAAAATTTCTCGCAAACCGTTAACACTATTAACTTCTGATTACTTACACCACGAATGCGCTTATGCCCCCCCACCCATCCCGCTTTTTCCGTACGGAGGCAGACACTGAGATCGAAAGCAAATGGGTGTCATTGAAATGCAGTAACAGGGTGATAACAGCCGTGTTCGAAGTGTGTAGGGGCTTATAGGAGAGCAGAAGCACGTCACGCAATTCACCTGAGTTCGGAGGATCGGGAGTACCAGGGCCCATAGCGGAGAAGCGGAAGAGCGGAGTTATGTGTCTCTTCTCAAAGGCCGGGAAGCTGGGGGGCAGCAGGACCCCTTAGAGCGGCTAATGTGAGCCTTCTCCGGACATAGATCACCCGGACTTATGACTGGAGCTCCCGGACCTCCGGGCACACACATATGTGAATGAGTGGATGAGCTAATGTTGGTTTGGTTGTGGATACGTTTCGGCCAATGCTATCAGCACAGCTATGATTATCCCCAGAACGTTGAGAACGAGCTCCCGGAACTCCAGACATGCGTATATAAAAGAGTGGAATTAAGGTGTGTGTGTGTGTGTGTGTGTGTGTGTGTGTGTGTATACGTGTGGGACAGAAGTAATGTTGGGGACAGAAATTGTTATTAGCCTGCTGGCAGATGACACAACCTTAGTTTTGAAAAATGAACATCAAGTCCCAATAAGTGCTGAAAAAAACCAAAACATTCTCCAAGGCTTCAGGATTGTCATTAAACTTAAAGAAATGCAAACTTCTTGCGCTGCATGACTCGCCACTAAAGGAAATCAGCGATGTTTCTATGAAATCAGAAATAAAATACTTGAGCATTTTCCTATCCAAGGACCAAACGTTAAATCAATCCAGGAACATTGAATCTAAACTGAATCAAAGTAAAGCTTAATTCTAATATATGGCTCCAGAGAGATTTATCAATATTAGGCCGGATATATTTGACTAAAATGGATGTGTTTATCCAGATGTATATACCCAGCGTATTCCAATGCTGCTCCAAATCAACTCGTAAAATCTGTTAACCAAATCAATTTCAACTTTATCTGGAGGAACAGACCACACCATCTAAGAAAAATCACATATGGTGAAAGAAACAAGTGAAGGAGGGCTGAAAGTGATAGAGTCGGACTGCTTGAATGGGACATTGAAGGTGAACTGGTTGAAATCCTGGATCAAACCTCATCGTTCTTTCTGGTATTGTACTCCAAACTACTTATTCAACAAAGTCGGCGGCCTGAGTCTTCTGCTTATCTCTGACTTGGATATCAACAAGATTCCTGTCAAATGTTCAGAGTTCCATAAACAAATATTATTATACTGGAAAATGATATACGTACACAATTTCTCACCACACAGTATAATAGTTTGGAACAATCGATATGTACTGCATGGCAACAAACCTCTGTTTTACAAGGAATGCTTTGAGAAAGGTATATGGTCGATAATTGACTTGATGGATGACACTGGCAGTCCTCTGGACAATGAGCAGTTCTGTACTACACACAGATTCAAGCCTCCCATATTAGAGTTGCTAAAGTTACGAAACGCACTGCCTCGACAATTTGTATTCCTGACCAAAAATATAATGACGCACCGAACCGTACAACCACAGTTACCCCGACTATCACTCCAGGGAATCTCAATTGTGGACAGAAAGCGCGGCAACTCCTTTATTAGGAAATGTTTCACAGGAAACTTATTCCCTGGACGTCAAAAAAAAAAAAAAGGATATTTTAAATAAATTTGATGAGGAATCGATTGCCACGCTGCGAACCATGTATCTGACTCTACCCATACCCCCAAGGCAAAAGAGACCCACTTCAAAATTATGACTGACATCTACCCATCTAAGGAATTATCGAGGGTACGCTTTAATTTTGAAGATAATATTTGTACATTTTGTGAAGACAACATTGAAACCACTGACCATATATTTTTTCTCCTTCTCATTCCATCGTCACCAGTTTCCTTCTCAAAAGATGATATAACATTCTGTTTACTTATAAGCAACATAACAGATGAACTCTGTGTCAATGTTCTTTTAGGCCTGGCCAAGTTCTTCATTCACAAGAACAGAATGCAAAAATGCTCCCCAAATTTTAATGTCTTCATAAACGATTTTGAAATATAAAAAAAAAAAAAAAAAAATCCTTAAAACTTATGGAAAAATCCAAAAACTAAAAAATATAGTTACCCATGTCCGAGGTTCCTTTTTTTTTTGGTAAAAAAAAAAAAACAAAAAAAAAAAAACAACTTGATTACATGTTACATTCCCCTTGCAATTTTTTTTTTTTTTTTCGTTTTAATTTCTTATTTGTCTATCTATTGATTTAATTACTTCCTTTTAATTTCTTTTTTTGTCTCGCACTGTAAATTTCTCACAAACCTGTAACACTATTAACTTCTCATTACATACAGAACAAATGTCCTGATGTCCGTTGCTTCCTCATCCCTGGTTGTTTCATTGACATTCAGTTCTACCTTGCTATGTTTATTTGTACATTTGTATATTTGGGTGTACTATTTATGTTCAATTAAAAACAGTTTGATGTCTGAGATTCCTTGTGAACCGCCAACTTAATTACATGTTATATTCCCCTCACAATTTTTTTTTTTCGTTTTTAATTTTATTTTTCTATCTATTTATTTAATTATATCCTTTTAATTTTCTTTTTTTGTCTAGCATTAAAAATTTCTCGCAAACCGTTAACACTATTAACTTCTGATTACTTACAGCACGAATGCGCTTATGCCCCCCCACCCCCCGCTTTTTCCGTACGGTGGCAGACACTGAGATCGAAAGCAAATGGGTGTCATTGAAATGCAGTAACAGGGTGATAACAGCCGTGTTCGAAGTTTGTAGGGGCTTATAGGAGAGCAGAAGCACGTCACGCAATTCACCTGAGTTCGGAGGATCGGGAGTACCAGGGCCCATAGCGGAGAAGCGGAAGAGCGGAGTTATGTGTCTCTTCTCAAAGGCGGGGAAGCTGGGGGGCAGCAGGACCCCTTAGACCGGCTAATGTGAGCCTTCTCCGGACATAGATCACCCGGACTTATGACTGGAGCTCCCGGACCTCTGGGCACACACATATGTGAATGAGTGGATGAGCTAATGTTGGTTTGGTTGTGGATACGTTTCGGCCAATGCTATCAGCACAGCTATGATTATCCCCAGAACGTTGAGAACGAGCTCCCGGAACTCCAGACATGCGTATATAAAAGAGTGGAATTAAGGTGTGTGTGTGTGTGTGTGTGTGTGTTTGTGTGTGTGTGTGTGTGTGTGTATACGTGTGGGACAGAAGTAATGTTGGGGACAGAAATTGTTATTAGCCTGCTGGCGGATGACACAACCTTAGTTTTGAAAAATGAACATCAAGTCCCAATAAGTGCTGAAAAAAACCAAAACATTCTCCAAGGCTTCAGGATTGTCATTAAACTTAAAGAAATGCAAACTTCTTGCGCTGCATGACTCGCCACTAAAGGAAATCAGCGATGTTTCTATGAAATCAGAAATAAAATACTTGAGCATTTTCCTATCCAAGGACCAAACGTTAAATCAATCCAGGAACATTGAATCTAAACTGAATCAAAGTAAAGCTTAATTCTAATATATGGCTCCAGAGAGATTTATCAATATTAGGCCGGATATATTTGACTAAAATGGATGTGTTTATCCAGATGTATATACCCAGCGTATTCCAATGCTGCTCCAAATCAACTCGTAAAATCTGTTAACCAAATCAATTTCAACTTTATCTGGAGGAACAGACCACACCATCTAAGAAAAATCACATATGGTGAAAGAAACAAGTGAAGGAGGGCTGAAAGTGATAGAGTCGGACTGCTTGAATGGGACATTGAAGGTGAACTGGTTGAAATCCTGGATCAAACCTCATCGTTCTTTCTGGTATTGTACTCCAAACTACTTATTCAACAAAGTCGGCGGCCTGAGTCTTCTGCTTATCTCTGACTTGGATATCAACAAGATTCCTGTCAAATGTTCAGAGTTCCATAAACAAATATTATTATACTGGAAAATGATATACGTACACAATTTCTCACCACACAGTATAATAGTTTGGAACAATCGATATGTACTGCATGGCAACAAACCTCTGTTTTACAAGGAATGCTTTGAGAAAGGTATATGGTCAATAATTGACTTGATGGATGACACTGGCAGTCCTCTGGACAATGAGCAGTTCTGTACTACACACAGATTCAAGCCTCCCATATTAGAGTTGCTAAAGTTACGAAACGCACTGCCTCGACAATTTGTATTCCTGACCAAAAATATAATGACGCACCGAACCGTACAACCACAGTTACCCCGACTATCACTCCAGGGAATCTCAATTGTGGACAGAAAGCGCGGCAACTCCTTTATTAGGAAATGTTTCACAGGAAACTTATTCCCTGGACGTCAAAAAAAAAAAAAAGGATATTTTAAATAAATTTGATGAGGAATCGATTGCCACGCTGCGAACTATGTATCTGACTCTACCCATACCCCCAAGGCAAAAGAGACCCACTTCAAAATTATGACTGACATCTACCCATCTAAGGAATTATCGAGGGTACGCTTTAATTTTGAAGATAATATTTGTACATTTTGTGAAGACAACATTGAAACCACTGACCATATATTTTTTCTCCTTCTCATTCCATCGTCACCAGTTTCCTTCTCAAAAGATGATATAACATTCTGTTTACTTATAAGCAACATAACAGATGAACTCTGTGTCAATGTTCTTTTAGGCCTGGCCAAGTTCTTCATTCACAAGAACAGAATGCAAAAATGCTCCCCAAATTTTAATGTCTTCATAAACGATTTTGAAATATAAAAAAAAAAAAAAAAATCCTTAAAACTTATGGAAAAATCCGAAAACAAAAAAATATAGTTACCCATGTCCGAGGTTCCTTTTTTTTTTGGTAAAAAAAAAAACAAAAAAAAAAAAACAACTTGATTACATGTTACATTCCCCTTGCAATTTTTTTTTTTTTTTTCGTTTTAATTTCTTATTTGTCTATCTATTGATTTAATTACTTCCTTTTAATTTCTTTTTTTGTCTCGCACTGTAAATTTCTCACAAACCTGTAACACTATTAACTTCTCATTACATACAGAACAAATGTCCTGATGTCCGTTGCTTCCTCATCCCTGGTTGTTTCATTGACATTCAGTTCTACCTTGCTATGTTTATTTGTACATTTGTATATTTGGGTGTACTATTTATGTTCAATTAAAAACAGTTTGATGTCTGAGATTCCTTGTGAACCGCCAACTTAATTACATGTTATATTCCCCTCACAATTTTTTTTTTTCGTTTTTAATTTTATTTTTCTATCTATTTATTTAATTATATCCTTTTAATTTTCTTTTTTTGTCTAGCATTAAAAATTTCTCGCAAACCGTTAACACTATTAACTTCTGATTACTTACAGCACGAATGCGCTTATGCCCCCCCACCCATCCCGCTTTTTCCGTACGGAGGCAGACACTGAGATCGAAAGCAAATGGGTGTCATTGAAATGCAGTAACAGGGTGATAACAGCCGTGTTCGAAGTGTGTAGGGGCTTATAGGAGAGCAGAAGCACGTCACGCAATTCACCTGAGTTCGGAGGATCGGGAGTACCAGGGCCCATAGCGGAGAAGCGGAAGAGCGGAGTTATGTGTCTCTTCTCAAAGGCGGGGAAGCTGGGGGGCAGCAGGACCCCTTAGACCGGCTAATGTGAGCCTACTCCGGACAGATATCACCCGGAGTTATGACTGGAGCTCCCGGACCTCTGGGCACACACATATATGAATGAGTGGATGAGCTAATGTTGGTTTGGTTGTGGATACGTTTCGGCCAATGCTATCAGCACAGCTATGATTATCCCCAGAACGTTGAGAACGAGCTCCCGGAACTCCAGACATGCGTATATAAAAGAGTGGAATTAAGGTGTGTGTGTGTGTGTGTGTGTGTGTGTGTGTGTGTGTATACGTGTGGGACAGAAGTAATGTTGGGGACAGAAATTGTTATTAGCCTGCTGGCAGATGACACAACCTTAGTTTTGAAAAATGAACATCAAGTCCCAATAAGTGCTGAAAAAAACCAAAACATTCTCCAAGGCTTCAGGATTGTCATTAAACTTAAAGAAATGCAAACTTCTTGCGCTGCATGACTCGCCACTAAAGGAAATCAGCGATGTTTCTATGAAATCAGAAATAAAATACTTGAGCATTTTCCTATCCAAGGACCAAACGTTAAATCAATCCAGGAACATTGAATCTAAACTGAATCAAAGTAAAGCTTAATTCTAATATATGGCTCCAGAGAGATTTATCAATATTAGGCCGGATATATTTGACTAAAATGGATGTGTTTATCCAGATGTATATACCCAGCGTATTCCAATGCTGCTCCAAATCAACTCGTAAAATCTGTTAACCAAATCAATTTCAACTTTATCTGGAGGAACAGACCACACCATCTAAGAAAAATCACATATGGTGAAAGAAACAAGTGAAGGAGGGCTGAAAGTGATAGAGTCGGACTGCTTGAATGGGACATTGAAGGTGAACTGGTTGAAATCCTGGATCAAACCTCATCGTTCTTTCTGGTATTGTACTCCAAACTACTTATTCAACAAAGTCGGCGGCCTGAGTCTTCTGCTTATCTCTGACTTGGATATCAACAAGATTCCTGTCAAATGTTCAGAGTTCCATAAACAAATATTATTATACTGGAAAATGATATACGTACACAATTTCTCACCACACAGTATAATAGTTTGGAACAATCGATATGTACTGCATGGCAACAAACCTCTGTTTTACAAGGAATGCTTTGAGAAAGGTATATGGTCAATAATTGACTTGATGGATGACACTGGCAGTCCTCTGGACAATGAGCAGTTCTGTACTACACACAGATTCAAGCCTCCCATATTAGAGTTGCTAAAGTTACGAAACGCACTGCCTCGACAATTTGTATTCCTGACCAAAAATATAATGACGCACCGAACCGTACAACCACAGTTACCCCGACTATCACTCCAGGGAATCTCAATTGTGGACAGAAAGCGCGGCAACTCCTTTATTAGGAAATGTTTCACAGGAAACTTATTCCCTGGACGTCAAAAAAAAAAAAAAGGATATTTTAAATAAATTTGATGAGGAATCGATTGCCACGCTGCGAACTATGTATCTGACTCTACCCATACCCCCAAGGCAAAAGAGACCCACTTCAAAATTATGACTGACATCTACCCATCTAAGGAATTATCGAGGGTACGCTTTAATTTTGAAGATAATATTTGTACATTTTGTGAAGACAACATTGAAACCACTGACCATATATTTTTTCTCCTTCTCATTCCATCGTCACCAGTTTCCTTCTCAAAAGATGATATAACATTCTGTTTACTTATAAGCAACATAACAGATGAACTCTGTGTCAATGTTCTTTTAGGCCTGGCCAAGTTCTTCATTCACAAGAACAGAATGCAAAAATGCTCCCCAAATTTTAATGTCTTCATAAACGATTTTGAAATATAAAAAAAAAAAAAAAAATCCTTAAAACTTATGGAAAAATCCGAAAACAAAAAAATATAGTTACCCATGTCCGAGGTTCCTTTTTTTTTTGGTAAAAAAAAAAACAAAAAAAAAAAAACAACTTGATTACATGTTACATTCCCCTTGCAATTTTTTTTTTTTTTTTTCGTTTTAATTTCTTATTTGTCTATCTATTGATTTAATTACTTCCTTTTAATTTCTTTTTTTGTCTCGCACTGTAAATTTCTCACAAACCTGTAACACTATTAACTTCTCATTACATACAGAACAAATGTCCTGATGTCCGTTGCTTCCTCATCCCTGGTTGTTTCATTGACATTCAGTTCTACCTTGCTATGTTTATTTGTACATTTGTATATTTGGGTGTACTATTTATGTTCAATTAAAAACAGTTTGATGTCTGAGATTCCTTGTGAACCGCCAACTTAATTACATGTTATATTCCCCTCACAATTTTTTTTTTTCGTTTTTAATTTTATTTTTCTATCTATTTATTTAATTATATCCTTTTAATTTTCTTTTTTTGTCTAGCATTAAAAATTTCTCGCAAACCGTTAACACTATTAACTTCTGATTACTTACAGCACGAATGCGCTTATGCCCCCCCACCCATCCCGCTTTTTCCGTACGGAGGCAGACACTGAGATCGAAAGCAAATGGGTGTCATTGAAATGCAGTAACAGGGTGATAACAGCCGTGTTCGAAGTGTGTAGGGGCTTATAGTAGAGCAGAAGCACGTCACGCAATTCACCTGAGTTCGGAGGATCGGGAGTACCAGGGCCCATAGCGGAGAAGCGGAAGAGCGGAGTTATGTGTCTCTTCTCAAAGGCGGGGAAGCTGGGGGGCAGCAGGACCCCTTAGACCGGCTAATGTGAGCCTACTCCGGACAGATATCACCCGGAGTTATGACTGGAGCTCCCGGACCTCTGGGCACACACATATATGAATGAGTGGATGAGCTAATGTTGGTTTGGTTGTGGATACGTTTCGGCCAATGCTATCAGCACAGCTATGATTATCCCCAGAACGTTGAGAACGAGCTCCCGGAACTCCAGACATGCGTATATAAAAGAGTGGAATTAAGGTGTGTGTGTGTGTGTGTGTGTGTGTGTGTGTGTGTGTGTGTATACGTGTGGGACAGAAGTAATGTTGGGGACAGAAATTGTTATTAGCCTGCTGGCAGATGACACAACCTTAGTTTTGAAAAATGAACATCAAGTCCCAATAAGTGCTGAAAAAAACCAAAACATTCTCCAAGGCTTCAGGATTGTCATTAAACTTAAAGAAATGCAAACTTCTTGCGCTGCATGACTCGCCACTAAAGGAAATCAGCGATGTTTCTATGAAATCAGAAATAAAATACTTGAGCATTTTCCTATCCAAGGACCAAACGTTAAATCAATCCAGGAACATTGAATCTAAACTGAATCAAAGTAAAGCTTAATTCTAATATATGGCTCCAGAGAGATTTATCAATATTAGGCCGGATATATTTGACTAAAATGGATGTGTTTATCCAGATGTATATACCCAGCGTATTCCAATGCTGCTCCAAATCAACTCGTAAAATCTGTTAACCAAATCAATTTCAACTTTATCTGGAGGAACAGACCACACCATCTAAGAAAAATCACATATGGTGAAAGAAACAAGTGAAGGAGGGCTGAAAGTGATAGAGTCGGACTGCTTGAATGGGACATTGAAGGTGAACTGGTTGAAATCCTGGATCAAACCTCATCGTTCTTTCTGGTATTGTACTCCAAACTACTTATTCAACAAAGTCGGCGGCCTGAGTCTTCTGCTTATCTCTGACTTGGATATCAACAAGATTCCTGTCAAATGTTCAGAGTTCCATAAACAAATATTATTATACTGGAAAATGATATACGTACACAATTTCTCACCACACAGTATAATAGTTTGGAACAATCGATATGTACTGCATGGCAACAAACCTCTGTTTTACAAGGAATGCTTTGAGAAAGGTATATGGTCGATAATTGACTTGATGGATGACACTGGCAGTCCTCTGGACAATGAGCAGTTCTGTACTACACACAGATTCAAGCCTCCCATATTAGAGTTGCTAAAGTTACGAAACGCACTGCCTCGACAATTTGTATTCCTGACCAAAAATATAATGACGCACCGAACCGTACAACCACAGTTACCCCGACTATCACTCCAGGGAATCTCAATTGTGGACAGAAAGCGCGGCAACTCCTTTATTAGGAAATGTTTCACAGGAAACTTATTCCCTGGACGTCAAAAAAAAAAAAAAGGATATTTTAAATAAATTTGATGAGGAATCGATTGCCACGCTGCGAACTATGTATCTGACTCTACCCATACCCCCAAGGCAAAAGAGACCCACTTCAAAATTATGACTGACATCTACCCATCTAAGGAATTATCGAGGGTACGCTTTAATTTTGAAGATAATATTTGTACATTTTGTGAAGACAACATTGAAACCACTGACCATATATTTTTTCTCCTTCTCATTCCATCGTCACCAGTTTCCTTCTCAAAAGATGATATAACATTCTGTTTACTTATAAGCAACATAACAGATGAACTCTGTGTCAATGTTCTTTTAGGCCTGGCCAAGTTCTTCATTCACAAGAACAGAATGCAAAAATGCTCCCCAAATTTTAATGTCTTCATAAACGATTTTGAAATATAAAAAAAAAAAAAAAAAAATCCTTAAAACTTATGGAAAAATCCAAAAACAAAAAAATATAGTTACCCATGTCCGAGGTTCCTTTTTTTTTTGGTAAAAAAAAAAAAACAAAAAAAAAAAAACAACTTGATTACATGTTACATTCCCCTTGCAATTTTTTTTTTTTTTTTTTTCGTTTTAATTTCTTATTTGTCTATCTATTGATTTAATTACTTCCTTTTAATTTCTTTTTTTGTCTCGCACTGTAAATTTCTCACAAACCTGTAACACTATTAACTTCTCATTACATACAGAACAAATGTCCTGATGTCCGTTGCTTCCTCATCCCTGGTTGTTTCATTGACATTCAGTTCTACCTTGCTATGTTTATTTGTACATTTGTATATTTGGGTGTACTATTTATGTTCAATTAAAAACAGTTTGATGTCTGAGATTCCTTGTGAACCGCCAACTTAATTACATGTTATATTCCCCTCACAATTTTTTTTTTTCGTTTTTAATTTTATTTTTCTATCTATTTATTTAATTATATCCTTTTAATTTTCTTTTTTTGTCTAGCATTAAAAATTTCTCGCAAACCGTTAACACTATTAACTTCTGATTACTTACAGCACGAATGCGCTTATGCCCCCCCACCCATCCCGCTTTTTCCGTACGGTGGCAGACACTGAGATCGAAAGCAAATGGGTGTCATTGAAATGCAGTAACAGGGTGATAACAGCCGTGTTCGAAGTGTGTAGGGGCTTATAGGAGAGCAGAAGCACGTCACGCAATTCACCTGAGTTCGGAGGATCGGGAGTACCAGGGCCCATAGCGGAGAAGCGGAAGAGCGCAGTTATGTGTCTCTTCTCAAAGGCGGGGAAACTGGGGGGCAGCAGGACCCCTTAGACCGGCTAATGTGAGCCTTCTCCGGACATAGATCACCCGGACTTATGACTGGAGCTCCCGGACCTCTGGGCACACACATATGTGAATGAGTGGATGAGCTAATGTTGGTTTGGTTGTGGATACGTTTCGGCCAATGCTATCAGCACAGCTATGATTATCCCCAGAACGTTGAGAACGAGCTCCCGGAACTCCAGACATGCGTATATAAAAGAGTGGAATTAAGGTGTGTGTGTGTGTGTGTGTGTGTGTGTGTGTGTGTGTGTGTGTGTGTGTGTGTATACGTGTGGGACAGAAGTAATGTTGGGGACAGAAATTGTTATTAGCCTGCTGGCAGATGACACAACCTTAGTTTTGAAAAATGAACATCAAGTCCCAATAAGTGCCGAAAACAACCAAAACATTCTCCAAGGCTTCAGGATTGTCATTAAACTTAAAGAAATGCAAACTTCTTGCGCTGCATGACTCGCCACTAAAGGAAATCAGCGATGTTTCCATGAAATCAGAAATAAAATACTTGAGCATTTTCCTATCCAAGGACCAAACGTTAAATCAATCCAGGAACATTGAATCTAAACTGAATCAAAGTAAAGCTTAATTCTAATATATGGCTCCAGAGAGATTTATCAATATTAGGCCGGATATATTTGACTAAAATGGATGTGTTTATCCAGATGTATATACCCAGCGTATTCCAATGCTGCTCCAAATCAACTCGTAAAATCTGTTAACCAAATCAATTTCAACTTTATCTGGAGGAACAGACCACACCATCTAAGAAAAATCACATATGGTGAAAGAAACAAGTGAAGGAGGGCTGAAAGTGATAGAGTCGGACTGCTTGAATGGGACATTGAAGGTGAACTGGTTGAAATCCTGGATCAAACCTCATCGTTCTTTCTGGTATTGTACTCCAAACTACTTATTCAACAAAGTCGGCGGCCTGAGTCTTCTGCTTATCTCTGACTTGGATATCAACAAGATTCCTGTCAAATGTTCAGAGTTCCATAAACAAATATTATTATACTGGAAAATGATATACGTACACAATTTCTCACCACACAGTATAATAGTTTGGAACAATCGATATGTACTGCATGGCAACAAACCTCTGTTTTACAAGGAATGCTTTGAGAAAGGTATATGGTCGATAATTGACTTGATGGATGACACTGGCAGTCCTCTGGACAATGAGCAGTTCTGTACTACACACAGATTCAAGCCTCCCATATTAGAGTTGCTAAAGTTACGAAACGCACTGCCTCGACAATTTGTATTCCTGACCAAAAATATAATGACGCACCGAACCGTACAACCACAGTTACCCCGACTATCACTCCAGGGAATCTCAATTGTGGACAGAAAGCGCGGCAACTCCTTTATTAGGAAATGTTTCACAGGAAACTTATTCCCTGGACGTCAAAAAAAAAAAAAAGGATATTTTAAATAAATTTGATGAGGAATCGATTGCCACGCTGCGAACCATGTATCTGACTCTACCCATACCCCCAAGGCAAAAGAGACCCACTTCAAAATTATGACTGACATCTACCCATCTAAGGAATTATCGAGGGTACGCTTTAATTTTGAAGATAATATTTGTACATTTTGTGAAGACAACATTGAAACCACTGACCATATATTTTTTCTCCTTCTCATTCCATCGTCACCAGTTTCCTTCTCAAAAGATGATATAACATTCTGTTTACTTATAAGCAACATAACAGATGAACTCTGTGTCAATGTTCTTTTAGGCCTGGCCAAGTTCTTCATTCACAAGAACAGAATGCAAAAATGCTCCCCAAATTTTAATGTCTTCATAAACGATTTTGAAATATAAAAAAAAAAAAAAAAATCCTTAAAACTTATGGAAAAATCCAAAAACTAAAAAATATAGTTACCCATGTCCGAGGTTCCTTTTTTTTTTGGTAAAAAAAAAAAAACAAAAAAAAAAAAACAACTTGATTACATGTTACATTCCCCTTGCAATTTTTTTTTTTTTTTTTTCGTTTTAATTTCTTATTTGTCTATCTATTGATTTAATTACTTCCTTTTAATTTCTTTTTTTGTCTCGCACTGTAAATTTCTCACAAACCTGTAACACTATTAACTTCTCATTACATACAGAACAAATGTCCTGATGTCCGTTGCTTCCTCATCCCTGGTTGTTTCATTGACATTCAGTTCTACCTTGCTATGTTTATTTGTACATTTGTATATTTGGGTGTACTATTTATGTTCAATTAAAAACAGTTTGATGTCTGAGATTCCTTGTGAACCGCCAACTTAATTACATGTTATATTCCCCTCACAATTTTTTTTTTTCGTTTTTAATTTTATTTTTCTATCTATTTATTTAATTATATCCTTTTAATTTTCTTTTTTTGTCTAGCATTAAAAATTTCTCGCAAACCGTTAACACTATTAACTTCTGATTACTTACACCACGAATGCGCTTATGCCCCCCCACCCATCCCGCTTTTTCCGTACGGAGGCAGACACTGAGATCGAAAGCAAATGGGTGTCATTGAAATGCAGTAACAGGGTGATAACAGCCGTGTTCGAAGTGTGTAGGGGCTTATAGGAGAGCAGAAGCACGTCACGCAATTCACCTGAGTTCGGAGGATCGGGAGTACCAGGGCCCATAGCGGAGAAGCGGAAGAGTGGAGTTATGTGTCTCTTCTCAAAGGCCGGGAAGCTGGGGGGCAGCAGGACCCCTTAGAGCGGCTAATGTGAGCCTTCTCCGGACATAGATCACCCGGACTTATGACTGGAGCTCCCGGACCTCCGGGCACACACATATGTGAATGAGTGGATGAGCTAATGTTGGTTTGGTTGTGGATACGTTTCGGCCAATGCTATCAGCACAGCTATGATTATCCCCAGAACGTTGAGAACGAGCTCCCGGAACTCCAGACATGCGTATATAAAAGAGTGGAATTAAGGTGTGTGTGTGTGTGTGTGTGTGTGTGTGTGTGTGTATACGTGTGGGACAGAAGTAATGTTGGGGACAGAAATTGTTATTAGCCTGCTGGCAGATGACACAACCTTAGTTTTGAAAAATGAACATCAAGTCCCAATAAGTGCTGAAAAAAACCAAAACATTCTCCAAGGCTTCAGGATTGTCATTAAACTTAAAGAAATGCAAACTTCTTGCGCTGCATGACTCGCCACTAAAGGAAATCAGCGATGTTTCTATGAAATCAGAAATAAAATACTTGAGCATTTTCCTATCCAAGGACCAAACGTTAAATCAATCCAGGAACATTGAATCTAAACTGAATCAAAGTAAAGCTTAATTCTAATATATGGCTCCAGAGAGATTTATCAATATTAGGCCGGATATATTTGACTAAAATGGATGTGTTTATCCAGATGTATATACCCAGCGTATTCCAATGCTGCTCCAAATCAACTCGTAAAATCTGTTAACCAAATCAATTTCAACTTTATCTGGAGGAACAGACCACACCATCTAAGAAAAATCACATATGGTGAAAGAAACAAGTGAAGGAGGGCTGAAAGTGATAGAGTCGGACTGCTTGAATGGGACATTGAAGGTGAACTGGTTGAAATCCTGGATCAAACCTCATCGTTCTTTCTGGTATTGTACTCCAAACTACTTATTCAACAAAGTCGGCGGCCTGAGTCTTCTGCTTATCTCTGACTTGGATATCAACAAGATTCCTGTCAAATGTTCAGAGTTCCATAAACAAATATTATTATACTGGAAAATGATATACGTACACAATTTCTCACCACACAGTATAATAGTTTGGAACAATCGATATGTACTGCATGGCAACAAACCTCTGTTTTACAAGGAATGCTTTGAGAAAGGTATATGGTCGATAATTGACTTGATGGATGACACTGGCAGTCCTCTGGACAATGAGCAGTTCTGTACTACACACAGATTCAAGCCTCCCATATTAGAATTGCTAAAGTTACGAAACGCACTGCCTCGACAATTTGTATTCCTGACCAAAAATATAATGACGCACCGAACCGTACAACCACAGTTACCCCGACTATCACTCCAGGGAATCTCAATTGTGGACAGAAAGCGCGGCAACTCCTTTATTAGGAAATGTTTCACAGGAAACTTATTCCCTGGACGTCAAAAAAAAAAAAAAGGATATTTTAAATAAATTTGATGAGGAATCGATTGCCACGCTGCGAACTATGTATCTGACTCTACCCATACCCCCAAGGCAAAAGAGACCCACTTCAAAATTATGACTGACATCTACCCATCTAAGGAATTATCGAGGGTACGCTTTAATTTTGAAGATAATATTTGTACATTTTGTGAAGACAACATTGAAACCACTGACCATATATTTTTTCTCCTTCTCATTCCATCGTCACCAGTTTCCTTCTCAAAAGATGATATAACATTCTGTTTACTTATAAGCAACATAACAGATGAACTCTGTGTCAATGTTCTTTTAGGCCTGGCCAAGTTCTTCATTCACAAGAACAGAATGCAAAAATGCTCCCCAAATTTTAATGTCTTCATAAACGATTTTGAAATATAAAAAAAAAAAAAAAAAATCCTTAAAACTTATGGAAAAATCCGAAAACAAAAAAATATAGTTACCCATGTCCGAGGTTCCTTTTTTTTTTGGTAAAAAAAAAAAAAAAAACAAAAAAAACAACTTGATTACATGTTACATTCCCCTTGCAATTTTTTTTTTTTTTTTTCGTTTTAATTTCTTATTTGTCTATCTATTGATTTAATTACTTCCTTTTAATTTCTTTTTTTGTCTCGCACTGTAAATTTCTCACAAACCTGTAACACTATTAACTTCTCATTACATACAGAACAAATGTCCTGATGTCCGTTGCTTCCTCATCCCTGGTTGTTTCATTGACATTCAGTTCTACCTTGCTATGTTTATTTGTACATTTGTATATTTGGGTGTACTATTTATGTTCAATTAAAAACAGTTTGATGTCTGAGATTCCTTGTGAACCGCCAACTTAATTACATGTTATATTCCCCTCACAATTTTTTTTTTTCGTTTTTAATTTTATTTTTCTATCTATTTATTTAATTATATCCTTCTAATTTTCTTTTTTTGTCTAGCATTAAAAATTTCTCGCAAACCGTTAACACTATTAACTTCTGATTACTTACACCACGAATGCGCTTATGCCCCCCCACCCATCCCGCTTTTTCCGTACGGAGGCAGACACTGAGATCGAAAGCAAATGGGTGTCATTGAAATGCAGTAACAGGGTGATAACAGCCGTGTTCGAAGTGTGTAGGGGCTTATAGGAGAGCAGAAGCACGTCACGCAATTCACCTGAGTTCGGAGGATCGGGAGTACCAGGGCCCATAGCGGAGAAGCGGAAGAGCGGAGTTATGTGTCTCTTCTCAAAGGCGGGGAAACTGGGGGGCAGCAGGACCCCTTAGACCGGCTAATGTGAGTCTTCTCCGGACATAGATCACCCGGACTTATGACTGGAGCTCCCGGACCTCTGGGCACACACATATGTGAATGAGTGGATGAGCTAATGTTGGTTTGGTTGTGGATACGTTTCGGCCAATGCTATCAGCACAGCTATGATTATCCCCAGAACGTTGAGAACGAGCTCCCGGAACTCCAGACATGCGTATATAAAAGAGTGGAATTAAGGTGTGTGTGTGTGTGTGTGTGTGTGTGTGTGTGTGTGTGTGTGTGTGTGTGTATACGTGTGGGACAGAAGTAATGTTGGGGACAGAAATTGTTATTAGCCTGCTGGCAGATGACACAACCTTAGTTTTGAAAAATGAACATCAAGTCCCAATAAGTGCTGAAAAAAACCAAAACATTCTCCAAGGCTTCAGGATTGTCATTAAACTTAAAGAAATGCAAACTTCTTGCGCTGCATGACTCGCCACTAAAGGAAATCAGCGATGTTTCTATGAAATCAGAAATAAAATACTTGAGCATTTTCCTATCCAAGGACCAAACGTTAAATCAATCCAGGAACATTGAATCTAAACTGAATCAAAGTAAAGCTTAATTCTAATATATGGCTCCAGAGAGATTTATCAATATTAGGCCGGATATATTTGACTAAAATGGATGTGTTTATCCAGATGTATATACCCAGCGTATTCCAATGCTGCTCCAAATCAACTCGTAAAATCTGTTAACCAAATCAATTTCAACTTTATCTGGAGGAACAGACCACACCATCTAAGAAAAATCACATATGGTGAAAGAAACAAGTGAAGGAGGGCTGAAAGTGATAGAGTTGGACTGCTTGAATGGGACATTGAAGGTGAACTGGTTGAAATCCTGGATCAAACCTCATCGTTCTTTCTGGTATTGTACTCCAAACTACTTATTCAACAAAGTCGGCGGCCTGAGTCTTCTGCTTATCTCTGACTTGGATATCAACAAGATTCCTGTCAAATGTTCAGAGTTCCATAAACAAATATTATTATACTGGAAAATGATATACGTACACAATTTCTCACCACACAGTATAATAGTTTGGAACAATCGATATGTACTGCATGGCAACAAACCTCTGTTTTACAAGGAATGCTTTGAGAAAGGTATATGGTCGATAATTGACTTGATGGATGACACTGGCAGTCCTCTGGACAATGAGCAGTTCTGTACTACACACAGATTCAAGCCTCCCATATTAGAGTTGCTAAAGTTACGAAACGCACTGCCTCGACAATTTGTATTCCTGACCAAAAATATAATGACGCACCGAACCGTACAACCACAGTTACCCCGACTATCACTCCAGGGAATCTCAATTGTGGACAGAAAGCGCAGCAACTCCTTTATTAGGAAATGTTTCACAGGAAACTTATTCCCTGGACGTCAAAAAAAAAAAAAAGGATATTTTAAATAAATTTGATGAGGAATCGATTGCCACGCTGCGAACTATGTATCTGACTCTACCCATACCCCCAAGGCAAAAGAGACCCACTTCAAAATTATGACTGACATCTACCCATCTAAGGAATTATCGAGGGTACGCTTTAATTTTGAAGATAATATTTGTACATTTTGTGAAGACAACATTGAAACCACTGACCATATATTTTTTCTCCTTCTCATTCCATCGTCACCAGTTTCCTTCTCAAAAGATGATATAACATTCTGTTTACTTATAAGCAACATAACAGATGAACTCTGTGTCAATGTTCTTTTAGGCCTGGCCAAGTTCTTCATTCACAAGAACAGAATGCAAAAATGCTCCCCAAATTTTAATGTCTTCATAAACGATTTTGAAATATAAAAAAAAAAAAAAAAATCCTTAAAACTTATGGAAAAATCCAAAAACAAAAAAATATAGTTACCCATGTCCGAGGTTCCTTTTTTTTTTGGTAAAAAAAAAAAAAAAAAAAAAAAAAAAACAACTTGATTACATGTTACATTCCCCTTGCAATTTTTTTTTTTTTTTTTCGTTTTAATTTCTTATTTGTCTATCTATTGATTTAATTACTTCCTTTTAATTTCTTTTTTTGTCTCGCACTGTAAATTTCTCACAAACCTGTAACACTATTAACTTCTCATTACATACAGAACAAATGTCCTGATGTCCGTTGCTTCCTCATCCCTGGTTGTTTCATTGACATTCAGTTCTACCTTGCTATGTTTATTTGTACATTTGTATATTTGGGTGTACTATTTATGTTCAATTAAAAACAGTTTGATGTCTGAGATTCCTTGTGAACCGCCAACTTAATTACATGTTATATTCCCCTCACAATTTTTTTTTTTCGTTTTTAATTTTATTTTTCTATCTATTTATTTAATTATATCCTTTTAATTTTCTTTTTTTGTCTAGCATTAAAAATTTCTCGCAAACCGTTAACACTATTAACTTCTGATTACTTACACCACGAATGCGCTTATGCCCCCCCACCCATCCCGCTTTTTCCGTACGGAGGCAGACACTGAGATCGAAAGCAAATGGGTGTCATTGAAATGCAGTAACAGGGTGATAACAGCCGTGTTCGAAGTGTGTAGGGGCTTATAGGAGAGCAGAAGCACGTCACGCAATTCACCTGAGTTCGGAGGATCGGGAGTACCAGGGCCCATAGCGGAGAAGCGGAAGAGCGGAGTTATGTGTCTCTTCTCAAAGGCGGGGAAGCTGGGGGGCAGCAGGACCCCTTAGACCGGCTAAGGTGAGCCTACTCCGGACAGAGATCACCCGGAGTTATGACTGGAGCTCCCGGACCTCTGGGCACACACATATGTGAATGAGTGGATGAGCTAATGTTGGTTTGGTTGTGGATACGTTTCGGCCAATGCTATCAGCACAGCGATGATGAGTTCAGGTGTGTCTGTGTGTGTTTGTGTGTTTGTGTGTGTGTGTGTGTGTGTGTGTGTGTGTGCGTGTGTTTGTGTGTGTGTGAGAGTTTGTTTTTGTGGGTTGGGGGGGGTTCCCGCGGACACGGAGTACCAGGGCCTGGAGCGGATGAGGTGAGGAGCGGAGGAGAGCAGAAGCCCGGACCGTGATTCGCTTGTGTCCAGCGGTTCGGGAGTTCCAGGGCCCGAAACGGAGGAGCGGAGGAGCGGAGGAGCGGAGGAGCGGAGGAGCGGAGGAGCGGAGGAGCGGAGGACAGCAAAACCCCTTTCTGCAATTCGCCTGAGTCCGGCGGATCGGTAGTACCTGGTTCCGCAGCGGATGAGCGGAGGAGTGGAGGAGATGTTTCTCTTCTCAGAGGCGGCGAGGGGGGGGGGGCAGGACCCCTTACCCTTATCCCCCCCGGACGTTTGAGTGGAGCTCCCGGACCTCCGGGCACGCACATGCGAATGACTGGATCACAGGGAGTGCCAGGGCCTGGAGCGGATGAGCAGAGGAGAGGCGGAGGGCAGAAGCCCGGCCCTGTTCAAGAGTTCCAGGGTCCAAAGCGGGGGAGCGAAGAAGCGGAGGAGGGGAGGAGAGCAGAAGAGCAAAAAACTGGCCCGGAATTCACCGAAGTCCCGCGGATCGGGAGTTCCAGGGCCCGGAGCGGAAGAGCGGAGGAGCGGAGGAGAGGAGGAGCGGAGCAAAGCTAAGCCCGTCTTAACAACAAGGAAATTACAGATGAGGCTATAATTTCTAATGAAAACTTTAAATTCTATAGCCACGTATACACTTCGACATTGTCAAAAAGCGATTGTGACTCCTTTCCATTAAATATTCCTCAATATATCCCAAAAATAAACAACAAACAATATATGATTGTTTATATATGTTTATATATAAACAACAAAAAATATACAGTTTGATGTCTGAGATTCCTTGTGAATCGCCAACTTAATTACATGTCGTATTCCCCTTGCATTTTTTTTTTTTTGGTTTTAATTTCATTTGTCTATCTATTTATCTAATTATTTCCTTTTAATTTCGTTTTTTGTCTAGCACTGTAAATTTCTCACAAACCTGTAACACTATTAACTTCTCATTACATACAGAACAAATGTCCTCATGTCCGTTGCTTCCTCATGCCTGGTTGTTTCATTGACATTCAGTTCTACCTTGCTATGTTTATTTGTACATTTGTATATTTGGGTGTACTATTTATGTTCAATTAAAAACAGGTTGATGTCTGAGATTCCCTGTGAACCGCCAACTTAATTACATGTTATATTCCCCTCACAATTTTTTTTTTTCGTTTTTAATTTTATTTTTCTATCTATTTATTTAATTATATCCTTTTAATTTTCTTTTTTTGTCTAGCATTAAAAATTTCTCGCAAACCGTTAACACTATTAACTTCTGATTACTTACAGCACGAATGCGCTTATGCCCCCCCACCCCCCACCCCCCGCTTTTTGCGTACGGTGGCAGACACTGAGATCGAAAGCAAATGGGTGTCATTGAAATGCAGTAACAGGGTGATAACAGCCGTGTTCGAAGTGTGTAGGGGCTTATAGGAGAGCAGAAGCACGTCACGCAATTCACCTGAGTTCGGAGGATCGGGAGTACCAGGGCCCATAGCGGAGAAGCGGAAGAGCGGAGTTATGTGTCTCTTCTCAAAGGCCGGGAAGCTGGGGGGCAGCAGGACCCCTTAGAGCGGCTAATGTGAGCCTTCTCCGGACATAGATCACCCGGACTTATGACTGGAGCTCCCGGACCTCTGGGCACACACATATGTGAATGAGTGGATGAGCTAATGTTGGTTTGGTTGTGGAAACGTTTCGGCCAATGCTATTAGCACAGCTATGATGAGTTCAGGTGTGTCTCTGTGTGTTTGTGTGTTTGTGTGTGTGTATGCGTGTGTATGTGTGTGTGTGTGTGTGTGTGTGTGTGTGCGTGTGTTTGTGTGTGTGTGAGAGTTTGTTTTTGTGGGTTGGGGGGGGTTCCCGCGGACACGGAGTACCAGGGCCTGGAGCGGATGAGGTGAGGAGCGGAGGAGAGCAGAAGCCCGGACCGTGATTCGCTTGTGTCCAGCGGTTCGGGAGTTCCAGGGCCCGAAACGGAGGAGCGGAGGAGCGGAGGACGGCAAAACCCCTTTCTGCAATTCGCCTGAGTCCGGCGGATCGGTAATACCTGGTTCCGCAGCGGAGGAGCGGAGGAGTGGAGGAGATGTTTCTCTTCTCAGAGGCGGCGAGGGGGGGGGACAGGACCCCTTACCCTTACCCCCCCCGGACGTTTGAGTGGAGCTCCCGGACCTCCGGGCACGCACATGCGAATGACTGGATCACAGGGAGTGCCAGGGCCTGGAGCGGATGAGCAGAGGAGAGGCGGAGGGCAGAAGCCCGGCCCTGTTCAAGAGTTCCAGGGTCCAAAGCGGGGGAGCGAAGAAGCGGAGGAGGGGAGGAGAGCAGAAGAGCAAAAAACTGGCCCGGAATTCACCGAAGTCCCGCGGATCGGGAGTTCCAGGGCCCGGAGCGGAAGAGCGGAGGAGAGGAGGAGCGGAGCAAAGCGGAAGCCCGTCTTAACAACAAGGAAATTACAGATGAGGCTATCATTTCCAATGAAAACTTTAAATTCTATAGCCACGTATACACTTCGACATTGTCAAAAAGCGATTGTGACTCCTTTCCATTAAATATTCCTCAATATATCCCAAAAATAAACAACAAACAATATATGTTTGTTTATATATGTTTATATATAAACAACAAAAAATATACAGTTTGATGTCTGAGATTCCTTGTGAATCGCCAACTTAATTACATGTCGTATTCCCCTTGCATTTTTTTTTTTCGGTTTTAATTTCATTGGTCTATCTATTTATTTAATTATTTCCTTTTAATTACTTTTTTTGTCTAGCACTGTAAATTTCTCACAAACCGTTAACACTATTAACTTCTGATTACATACAGAACGAATGTCCTTATGCCCTTTTCTTCTTCATGCCTGGTTGTTTCATTGACATTCAGTTCTACCTTGCCATGTTTATTTGTACATTTGCGTGTACTATTTATGTTCAATTAAAAAAAAAAAAAAAAAAAGAATGAGAGGCTGAGAAAATCTCCATGTCTCTCTCTCTCCCCCCTTAATGCCCCCCCGCTTTTTCCGTACGTTGGCAGACAATGAGATCAAAAGCAAATGGGTGTCATCGTAATGCAGTAACAGGGTGATAAAGGCCATGTTAGAAGTGTGTATGGGCTTATTTTACAGGCTTTCCCCTGGTACTCCATGGATTACCAGGGGCGTTTCTGCCGTGAAGCTGAAAGGAGCTGTTTCGGTGTTCCTGTTTATAAATCCACTCAGCAATGAGGTGA
>NW_028234002.1:917500-930000 GCF_037954325.1 Fistularia commersonii
ATGCGCATGTGCGGATGCCTCTATCTAGCGGACATAAAATGAAGACAATCATTCAAATGTGAATGAGTCGGCGTGATGCTCCGGGATGTGTGGAGCTCAGGGAGCTCCACGAGTGAGGGAGTTAAGTTAGGGCGGGGGTGCAAGTAGGCTCTAGGATTCCCCGAGTCGGGGCGAGCGATGGGTTTAGAGGCGTATCGCATTGAAGATAATGGCCGCATATCCTTCTTGGACTTTTCTAAAGCCTTTGACTCGGTCGAACATCCATTTATCATAGCAACGCTCGAACATTTTGGATTTGGTTAAATATTCAGGAATGTGATCCGTGGGCTCTATGAGAATATTCATAGCTGTGTCACCCTGCCAAGCGGCACCACTCCGAGCTTCCATGTTGATGTGGGAATCCCCCAAGGTTGCCCCATCTCACCCTATTTATTTATAATTGCTACCGAAATGCTAGCCGTTTATGTTGAAAAGAGCAACGATATCCAAAAGTTAGACGTGCTGGGGACTGAAATTGTTATTAGCCTGCTGGCAGATGACACAACCTTAGTTTTGAAAAATGAACATCAAGTCCCAATAAGTGCCGAAAACAACCAAAACATTCTCCAAGGCTTCAGGATTGTCATTAAACTTAAAGAAATGCAAACTTCTTGCGCTGCATGACTCGCCACTAAAGGAAATCAGCGATGTTTCCATGAAATCAGAAATAAAATACTTGAGCATTTTCCTATCCAAGGACCAAACGTTAAATCAATCCAGGAACATTGAATCTAAACTGAATCAAAGTAAAGCTTAATTCTAATATATGGCTCCAGAGAGATTTATCAATATTAGGCCGGATATATTTGACTAAAATGGATGTGTTTATCCAGATGTATATACCCAGCGTATTCCAATGCTGCTCCAAATCAACTCGTAAAATCTGTTAACCAAATCAATTTCAACTTTATCTGGAGGAACAGACCACACCATCTAAGAAAAATCACATATGGTGAAAGAAACAAGTGAAGGAGGGCTGAAAGTGATAGAGTCGGACTGCTTGAATGGGACATTGAAGGTGAACTGGTTGAAATCCTGGATCAAACCTCATCGTTCTTTCTGGTATTGTACTCCAAACTACTTATTCAACAAAGTCGGCGGCCTGAGTCTTCTGCTTATCTCTGACTTGGATATCAACAAGATTCCTGTCAAATGTTCAGAGTTCCATAAACAAATATTATTATACTGGAAAATGATATACGTACACAATTTCTCACCACACAGTATAATAGTTTGGAACAATCGATATGTACTGCATGGCAACAAACCTCTGTTTTACAAGGAATGCTTTGAGAAAGGTATATGGTCGATAATTGACTTGATGGATGACACTGGCAGTCCTCTGGACAATGAGCAGTTCTGTACTACACACAGATTCAAGCCTCCCATATTAGAGTTGCTAAAGTTACGAAACGCACTGCCTCGACAATTTGTATTCCTGACCAAAAATATAATGACGCACCGAACCGTACAACCACAGTTACCCCGACTATCACTCCAGGGAATCTCAATTGTGGACAGAAAGCGCGGCAACTCCTTTATTAGGAAATGTTTCACAGGAAACTTATTCCCTGGACGTCAAAAAAAAAAAAAAGGATATTTTAAATAAATTTGATGAGGAATCGATTGCCACGCTGCGAACCATGTATCTGACTCTACCCATACCCCCAAGGCAAAAGAGACCCACTTCAAAATTATGACTGACATCTA
Organism: Fistularia commersonii; assembly: GCF_037954325.1. Lineage (NCBI taxonomy): Eukaryota > Metazoa > Chordata > Actinopteri > Syngnathiformes > Fistulariidae > Fistularia > Fistularia commersonii. Next base: position 919,250 of record NW_028234002.1, read on the forward strand.
CCCATCTAAGGAATTATCGAGGGTACGCTTTAATTTTGAAGATAATATTTGTACATTTTGTGAAGACAACATTGAAACCACTGACCATATATTTTTTCTCCTTCTCATTCCATCGTCACCAGTTTCCTTCTCAAAAGATGATATAACATTCTGTTTACTTATAAGCAACATAACAGATGAACTCTGTGTCAATGTTCTTTTAGGCCTGGCCAAGTTCTTCATTCACAAGAACAGAATGCAAAAATGCTCCCCAAATTTTAATGTCTTCATAAACGATTTTGAAATATAAAAAAAAAAAAAAAAAAATCCTTAAAACTTATGGAAAAATCCAAAAACTAAAAAATATAGTTACCCATGTCCGAGGTTCCTTTTTTTTTTGGTAAAAAAAAACAAAACAAAAAAAAAAAAACAACTTGATTACATGTTACATTCCCCTTGCAATTTTTTTTTTTTTTTTCGTTTTAATTTCTTATTTGTCTATCTATTGATTTAATTACTTCCTTTTAATTTCTTTTTTTGTCTCGCACTGTAAATTTCTCACAAACCTGTAACACTATTAACTTCTCATTACATACAGAACAAATGTCCTGATGTCCGTTGCTTCCTCATCCCTGGTTGTTTCATTGACATTCAGTTCTACCTTGCTATGTTTATTTGTACATTTGTATATTTGGGTGTACTATTTATGTTCAATTAAAAACAGTTTGATGTCTGAGATTCCTTGTGAACCGCCAACTTAATTACATGTTATATTCCCCTCACAATTTTTTTTTTTCGTTTTTAATTTTATTTTTCTATCTATTTATTTAATTATATCCTTTTAATTTTCTTTTTTTGTCTAGCATTAAAAATTTCTCGCAAACCGTTAACACTATTAACTTCTGATTACTTACAGCACGAATGCGCTTATGCCCCCCCACCCCCCGCTTTTTCCGTACGGTGGCAGACACTGAGATCGAAAGCAAATGGGTGTCATTGAAATGCAGTAACAGGGTGATAACAGCCGTGTTCGAAGTGTGTAGGGGCTTATAGGAGAGCAGAAGCACGTCACGCAATTCACCTGAGTTCGGAGGATCGGGAGTACCAGGGCCCATAGCGGAGAAGCGGAAGAGCGGAGTTATGTGTCTCTTCTCAAAGGCGGGGAAGCTGGGGGGCAGCAGGACCCCTTAGACCGGCTAATGTGAGCCTTCTCCGGACATAGATCACCCGGACTTATGACTGGAGCTCCCGGACCTCTGGGCACACACATATGTGAATGAGTGGATGAGCTAATGTTGGTTTGGTTGTGGATACGTTTCGGCCAATGCTATCAGCACAGCTATGATTATCCCCAGAACGTTGAGAACGAGCTCCCGGAACTCCAGACATGCGTATATAAAAGAGTGGAATTAAGGTGTGTGTGTGTGTGTGTGTGTGTGTTTGTGTGTGTGTGTGTGTGTGTGTATACGTGTGGGACAGAAGTAATGTTGGGGACAGAAATTGTTATTAGCCTGCTGGCGGATGACACAACCTTAGTTTTGAAAAATGAACATCAAGTCCCAATAAGTGCTGAAAAAAACCAAAACATTCTCCAAGGCTTCAGGATTGTCATTAAACTTAAAGAAATGCAAACTTCTTGCGCTGCATGACTCGCCACTAAAGGAAATCAGCGATGTTTCTATGAAATCAGAAATAAAATACTTGAGCATTTTCCTATCCAAGGACCAAACGTTAAATCAATCCAGGAACATTGAATCTAAACTGAATCAAAGTAAAGCTTAATTCTAATATATGGCTCCAGAGAGATTTATCAATATTAGGCCGGATATATTTGACTAAAATGGATGTGTTTATCCAGATGTATATACCCAGCGTATTCCAATGCTGCTCCAAATCAACTCGTAAAATCTGTTAACCAAATCAATTTCAACTTTATCTGGAGGAACAGACCACACCATCTAAGAAAAATCACATATGGTGAAAGAAACAAGTGAAGGAGGGCTGAAAGTGATAGAGTCGGACTGCTTGAATGGGACATTGAAGGTGAACTGGTTGAAATCCTGGATCAAACCTCATCGTTCTTTCTGGTATTGTACTCCAAACTACTTATTCAACAAAGTCGGCGGCCTGAGTCTTCTGCTTATCTCTGACTTGGATATCAACAAGATTCCTGTCAAATGTTCAGAGTTCCATAAACAAATATTATTATACTGGAAAATGATATACGTACACAATTTCTCACCACACAGTATAATAGTTTGGAACAATCGATATGTACTGCATGGCAACAAACCTCTGTTTTACAAGGAATGCTTTGAGAAAGGTATATGGTCAATAATTGACTTGATGGATGACACTGGCAGTCCTCTGGACAATGAGCAGTTCTGTACTACACACAGATTCAAGCCTCCCATATTAGAGTTGCTAAAGTTACGAAACGCACTGCCTCGACAATTTGTATTCCTGACCAAAAATATAATGACGCACCGAACCGTACAACCACAGTTACCCCGACTATCACTCCAGGGAATCTCAATTGTGGACAGAAAGCGCAGCAACTCCTTTATTAGGAAATGTTTCACAGGAAACTTATTCCCTGGACGTCAAAAAAAAAAAAAAGGATATTTTAAATAAATTTGATGAGGAATCGATTGCCACGCTGCGAACTATGTATCTGACTCTACCCATACCCCCAAGGCAAAAGAGACCCACTTCAAAATTATGACTGACATCTACCCATCTAAGGAATTATCGAGGGTACGCTTTAATTTTGAAGATAATATTTGTACATTTTGTGAAGACAACATTGAAACCACTGACCGTATATTTTTTCTCCTTCTCATTCCATCGTCACCAGTTTCCTTCTCAAAAGATGATATAACATTCTGTTTACTTATAAGCAACATAACAGATGAACTCTGTGTCAATGTTCTTTTAGGCCTGGCCAAGTTCTTCATTCACAAGAACAGAATGCAAAAATGCTCCCCAAATTTTAATGTCTTCATAAACGATTTTGAAATATAAAAAAAAAAAAAAAAATCCTTAAAACTTATGGAAAAATCCGAAAACAAAAAAATATAGTTACCCATGTCCGAGGTTCCTTTTTTTTTTGGTAAAAAAAAAAAAAAAAACAAAAAAAACAACTTGATTACATGTTACATTCCCCTTGCAATTTTTTTTTTTTTTTTCGTTTTAATTTCTTATTTGTCTATCTATTGATTTAATTACTTCCTTTTAATTTCTTTTTTTGTCTCGCACTGTAAATTTCTCACAAACCTGTAACACTATTAACTTCTCATTACATACAGAACAAATGTCCTGATGTCCGTTGCTTCCTCATCCCTGGTTGTTTCATTGACATTCAGTTCTACCTTGCTATGTTTATTTGTACATTTGTATATTTGGGTGTACTATTTATGTTCAATTAAAAACAGTTTGATGTCTGAGATTCCTTGTGAACCGCCAACTTAATTACATGTTATATTCCCCTCACAATTTTTTTTTTTCGTTTTTAATTTTATTTTTCTATCTATTTATTTAATTATATCCTTCTAATTTTCTTTTTTTGTCTAGCATTAAAAATTTCTCGCAAACCGTTAACACTATTAACTTCTGATTACTTACACCACGAATGCGCTTATGCCCCCCCACCCATCCCGCTTTTTCCGTACGGAGGCAGACACTGAGATCGAAAGCAAATGGGTGTCATTGAAATGCAGTAACAGGGTGATAACAGCCGTGTTCGAAGTGTGTAGGGGCTTATAGGAGAGCAGAAGCACGTCACGCAATTCACCTGAGTTCGGAGGATCGGGAGTACCAGGGCCCATAGCGGAGAAGCGGAAGAGCGGAGTTATGTGTCTCTTCTCAAAGGCGGGGAAACTGGGGGGCAGCAGGACCCCTTAGACCGGCTAATGTGAGTCTTCTCCGGACATAGATCACCCGGACTTATGACTGGAGCTCCCGGACCTCTGGGCACACACATATGTGAATGAGTGGATGAGCTAATGTTGGTTTGGTTGTGGATACGTTTCGGCCAATGCTATCAGCACAGCTATGATTATCCCCAGAACGTTGAGAACGAGCTCCCGGAACTCCAGACATGCGTATATAAAAGAGTGGAATTAAGGTGTGTGTGTGTGTGTGTGTGTGTGTGTGTGTGTGTGTGTGTGTGTGTGTATACGTGTGGGACAGAAGTAATGTTGGGGACAGAAATTGTTATTAGCCTGCTGGCAGATGACACAACCTTAGTTTTGAAAAATGAACATCAAGTCCCAATAAGTGCTGAAAAAAACCAAAACATTCTCCAAGGCTTCAGGATTGTCATTAAACTTAAAGAAATGCAAACTTCTTGCGCTGCATGACTCGCCACTAAAGGAAATCAGCGATGTTTCTATGAAATCAGAAATAAAATACTTGAGCATTTTCCTATCCAAGGACCAAACGTTAAATCAATCCAGGAACATTGAATCTAAACTGAATCAAAGTAAAGCTTAATTCTAATATATGGCTCCAGAGAGATTTATCAATATTAGGCCGGATATATTTGACTAAAATGGATGTGTTTATCCAGATGTATATACCCAGCGTATTCCAATGCTGCTCCAAATCAACTCGTAAAATCTGTTAACCAAATCAATTTCAACTTTATCTGGAGGAACAGACCACACCATCTAAGAAAAATCACATATGGTGAAAGAAACAAGTGAAGGAGGGCTGAAAGTGATAGAGTTGGACTGCTTGAATGGGACATTGAAGGTGAACTGGTTGAAATCCTGGATCAAACCTCATCGTTCTTTCTGGTATTGTACTCCAAACTACTTATTCAACAAAGTCGGCGGCCTGAGTCTTCTGCTTATCTCTGACTTGGATATCAACAAGATTCCTGTCAAATGTTCAGAGTTCCATAAACAAATATTATTATACTGGAAAATGATATACGTACACAATTTCTCACCACACAGTATAATAGTTTGGAACAATCGATATGTACTGCATGGCAACAAACCTCTGTTTTACAAGGAATGCTTTGAGAAAGGTATATGGTCAATAATTGACTTGATGGATGACACTGGCAGTCCTCTGGACAATGAGCAGTTCTGTACTACACACAGATTCAAGCCTCCCATATTAGAGTTGCTAAAGTTACGAAACGCACTGCCTCGACAATTTGTATTCCTGACCAAAAATATAATGACGCACCGAACCGTACAACCACAGTTACCCCGACTATCACTCCAGGGAATCTCAATTGTGGACAGAAAGCGCAGCAACTCCTTTATTAGGAAATGTTTCACAGGAAACTTATTCCCTGGACGTCAAAAAAAAAAAAAAGGATATTTTAAATAAATTTGATGAGGAATCGATTGCCACGCTGCGAACTATGTATCTGACTCTACCCATACCCCCAAGGCAAAAGAGACCCACTTCAAAATTATGACTGACATCTACCCATCTAAGGAATTATCGAGGGTACGCTTTAATTTTGAAGATAATATTTGTACATTTTGTGAAGACAACATTGAAACCACTGACCATATATTTTTTCTCCTTCTCATTCCATCGTCACCAGTTTCCTTCTCAAAAGATGATATAACATTCTGTTTACTTATAAGCAACATAACAGATGAACTCTGTGTCAATGTTCTTTTAGGCCTGGCCAAGTTCTTCATTCACAAGAACAGAATGCAAAAATGCTCCCCAAATTTTAATGTCTTCATAAACGATTTTGAAATATAAAAAAAAAAAAAAAAAATCCTTAAAACTTATGGAAAAATCCGAAAACAAAAAAATATAGTTACCCATGTCCGAGGTTCCTTTTTTTTTTGGTAAAAAAAAAAAAAAAAACAAAAAAAACAACTTGGTTACATGTTACATTCCCCTTGCAATTTTTTTTTTTTTTTTCGTTTTAATTTCTTATTTGTCTATCTATTGATTTAATTACTTCCTTTTAATTTCTTTTTTTGTCTCGCACTGTAAATTTCTCACAAACCTGTAACACTATTAACTTCTCATTACATACAGAACAAATGTCCTGATGTCCGTTGCTTCCTCATCCCTGGTTGTTTCATTGACATTCAGTTCTACCTTGCTATGTTTATTTGTACATTTGTATATTTGGGTGTACTATTTATGTTCAATTAAAAACAGTTTGATGTCTGAGATTCCTTGTGAACCGCCAACTTAATTACATGTTATATTCCCCTCACAATTTTTTTTTTTCGTTTTTAATTTTATTTTTCTATCTATTTATTTAATTATATCCTTCTAATTTTCTTTTTTTGTCTAGCATTAAAAATTTCTCGCAAACCGTTAACACTATTAACTTCTGATTACTTACAGCACGATTGCGCTTATGCCCCCCCACCCATCCCGCTTTTTCCGTACGGAGGCAGACACTGAGATCGAAAGCAAATGGGTGTCATTGAAATGCAGTAACAGGGTGATAACAGCCGTGTTCGAAGTGTGTAGGGGCTTATAGGAGAGCAGAAGCACGTCACGCAATTCACCTGAGTTCGGAGGATCGGGAGTACCAGGGCCCATAGCGGAGAAGCGGAAGAGCGGAGTTATGTGTCTCTTCTCAAAGGCGGGGAAGCTGGGGGGCAGCAGGACCCCTTAGACCGGCTAAGGTGAGCCTACTCCGGACAGAGATCACCCGGAGTTATGACTGGAGCTCCCGGACCTCTGGGCACACACATATGTGAATGACTGGATGAGCTAATGTTGGTTTGGTTGTGGATACGTTTCGGCCAATGCTATCAGCACAGCGATGATGAGTTCAGGTGTGTCTGTGTGTGTTTGTGTGTTTGTGTGTGTGTGTGTGTGTGTGTGTGTGTGTGCGTGTGTTTGTGTGTGTGTGAGAGTTTGTTTTTGTGGGTTGGGGGGGGTTCCCGCGGACACGGAGTACCAGGGCCTGGAGCGGATGAGGTGAGGAGCGGAGGAGAGCAGAAGCCCGGACCGTGATTCGCTTGTGTCCAGCGGTTCGGGAGTTCCAGGGCCCGAAACGGAGGAGCGGAGGAGCGGAGGAGCGGAGGAGCGGAGGAGCGGAGGAGCGGAGGACAGCAAAACCCCTTTCTGCAATTCGCCTGAGTCCGGCGGATCGGTAGTACCTGGTTCCGCAGCGGATGAGCGGAGGAGTGGAGGAGATGTTTCTCTTCTCAGAGGCGGCGAGGGGGGGGGGGCAGGACCCCTTACCCTTATCCCCCCCGGACGTTTGAGTGGAGCTCCCGGACCTCCGGGCACGCACATGCGAATGACTGGATCACAGGGAGTGCCAGGGCCTGGAGCGGATGAGCAGAGGAGAGGCGGAGGGCAGAAGCCCGGCCCTGTTCAAGAGTTCCAGGGTCCAAAGCGGGGGAGCGAAGAAGCGGAGGAGGGGAGGAGAGCAGAAGAGCAAAAAACTGGCCCGGAATTCACCGAAGTCCCGCGGATCGGGAGTTCCAGGGCCCGGAGCGGAAGAGCGGAGGAGCGGAGGAGAGGAGGAGCGGAGCAAAGCTAAGCCCGTCTTAACAACAAGGAAATTACAGATGAGGCTATAATTTCTAATGAAAACTTTAAATTCTATAGCCACGTATACACTTCGACATTGTCAAAAAGCGATTGTGACTCCTTTCCATTAAATATTCCTCAATATATCCCAAAAATAAACAACAAACAATATATGATTGTTTATATATGTTTATATATAAACAACAAAAAATATACAGTTTGATGTCTGAGATTCCTTGTGAATCGCCAACTTAATTACATGTCGTATTCCCCTTGCATTTTTTTTTTTTGGTTTTAATTTCATTTGTCTATCTATTTATCTAATTATTTCCTTTTAATTTCGTTTTTTGTCTAGCACTGTAAATTTCTCACAAACCTGTAACACTATTAACTTCTCATTACATACAGAACAAATGTCCTCATGTCCGTTGCTTCCTCATGCCTGGTTGTTTCATTGACATTCAGTTCTACCTTGCTATGTTTATTTGTACATTTGTATATTTGGGTGTACTATTTATGTTCAATTAAAAACAGTTTGATGTCTGAGATTCCCTGTGAACCGCCAACTTAATTACATGTTATGTTCCCCTCACAATTTTTTTTTTTTCGTTTTTAATTTTATTTTTCTATCTATTTATTTAATTATATCCTTTTAATTTTCTTTTTTTGTCTAGCATTAAAAATTTCTCGCAAACCGTTAACACTATTAACTTCTGATTACTTACAGCACGAATGCGCTTATGCCCCCCCACCCCCCACCCCCCGCTTTTTGCGTACGGTGGCAGACACTGAGATCGAAAGCAAATGGGTGTCATTGAAATGCAGTAACAGGGTGATAACAGCCGTGTTCGAAGTGTGTAGGGGCTTATAGGAGAGCAGAAGCACGTCACGCAATTCACCTGAGTTCGGAGGATCGGGAGTACCAGGGCCCATAGCGGAGAAGCGGAAGAGCGGAGTTATGTGTCTCTTCTCAAAGGCCGGGAAGCTGGGGGGCAGCAGGACCCCTTAGAGCGGCTAATGTGAGCCTTCTCCGGACATAGATCACCCGGACTTATGACTGGAGCTCCCGGACCTCTGGGCACACACATATGTGAATGAGTGGATGAGCTAATGTTGGTTTGGTTGTGGAAACGTTTCGGCCAATGCTATTAGCACAGCTATGATGAGTTCAGGTGTGTCTCTGTGTGTTTGTGTGTTTGTGTGTGTGTATGCGTGTGTATGTGTGTGTGTGTGTGTGTGTGTGTGTGTGCGTGTGTTTGTGTGTGTGTGAGAGTTTGTTTTTGTGGGTTGGGGGGGGTTCCCGCGGACACGGAGTACCAGGGCCTGGAGCGGATGAGGTGAGGAGCGGAGGAGAGCAGAAGCCCGGACCGTGATTCGCTTGTGTCCAGCGGTTCGGGAGTTCCAGGGCCCGAAACGGAGGAGCGGAGGAGCGGAGGACGGCAAAACCCCTTTCTGCAATTCGCCTGAGTCCGGCGGATCGGTAATACCTGGTTCCGCAGCGGAGGAGCGGAGGAGTGGAGGAGATGTTTCTCTTCTCAGAGGCGGCGAGGGGGGGGGACAGGACCCCTTACCCTTACCCCCCCCGGACGTTTGAGTGGAGCTCCCGGACCTCCGGGCACGCACATGCGAATGACTGGATCACAGGGAGTGCCAGGGCCTGGAGCGGATGAGCAGAGGAGAGGCGGAGGGCAGAAGCCCGGCCCTGTTCAAGAGTTCCAGGGTCCAAAGCGGGGGAGCGAAGAAGCGGAGGAGGGGAGGAGAGCAGAAGAGCAAAAAACTGGCCCGGAATTCACCGAAGTCCCGCGGATCGGGAGTTCCAGGGCCCGGAGCGGAAGAGCGGAGGAGAGGAGGAGCGGAGCAAAGCGGAAGCCCGTCTTAACAACAAGGAAATTACAGATGAGGCTATAATTTCTAATGAAAACTTTAAATTCTATAGCCACGTATACACTTCGACATTGTCAAAAAGCGATTGTGACTCCTTTCCATTAAATATTCCTCAATATATCCCAAAAATAAACAACAAACAATATATGATTGTTTATATATGTTTATATATAAACAACAAAAAATATACAGTTTGATGTCTGAGATTCCTTGTGAATCGCCAACTTAATTACATGTCGTATTCCCCTTGCATTTTTTTTTTTTGGTTTTAATTTCATTTGTCTATCTATTTATCTAATTATTTCCTTTTAATTTCGTTTTTTGTCTAGCACTGTAAATTTCTCACAAACCTGTAACACTATTAACTTCTCATTACATACAGAACAAATGTCCTCATGTCCGTTGCTTCCTCATGCCTGGTTGTTTCATTGACATTCAGTTCTACCTTGCTATGTTTATTTGTACATTTGTATATTTGGGTGTACTATTTATGTTCAATTAAAAACAGGTTGATGTCTGAGATTCCCTGTGAACCGCCAACTTAATTACATGTTATATTCCCCTCACAATTTTTTTTTTTCGTTTTTAATTTTATTTTTCTATCTATTTATTTAATTATATCCTTTTAATTTTCTTTTTTTGTCTAGCATTAAAAATTTCTCGCAAACCGTTAACACTATTAACTTCTGATTACTTACAGCACGAATGCGCTTATGCCCCCCCACCCCCCATCCCCCGCTTTTTGCGTACGGTGGCAGACACTGAGATCGAAAGCAAATGGGTGTCATTGAAATGCAGTAACAGGGTGATAACAGCCGTGTTCGAAGTGTGTAGGGGCTTATAGGAGAGCAGAAGCACGTCACGCAATTCACCTGAGTTCGGAGGATCGGGAGTACCAGGGCCCATAGCGGAGAAGCGGAAGAGCGGAGTTATGTGTCTCTTCTCAAAGGCCGGGAAGCTGGGGGGCAGCAGGACCCCTTAGAGCGGCTAATGTGAGCCTTCTCCGGACATAGATCACCCGGACTTATGACTGGAGCTCCCGGACCTCTGGGCACACACATATGTGAATGAGTGGATGAGCTAATGTTGGTTTGGTTGTGGAAACGTTTCGGCCAATGCTATTAGCACAGCTATGATGAGTTCAGGTGTGTCTCTGTGTGTTTGTGTGTTTGTGTGTGTGTATGCGTGTGTATGTGTGTGTGTGTGTGTGTGTGTGTGTGTGCGTGTGTTTGTGTGTGTGTGAGAGTTTGTTTTTGTGGGTTGGGGGGGGTTCCCGCGGACACGGAGTACCAGGGCCTGGAGCGGATGAGGTGAGGAGCGGAGGAGAGCAGAAGCCCGGACCGTGATTCGCTTGTGTCCAGCGGTTCGGGAGTTCCAGGGCCCGAAACGGAGGAGCGGAGGAG
>NW_028234002.1:942500-947500 GCF_037954325.1 Fistularia commersonii
CTATATAGATCGTTCTCACCCTCCTTACTATCCAACTGAGCATACAAGTCATCATACGCCCTTTGTTTTGCCTTCGCTACCGCCATCTTTACCTTTCGCCGCATCTCCCTGAACTGCTTTCTGTTCTCTTCAGTCCTCTCAGTATCCCACTTCTTCTTCGCTAACCGCTTTCTCCGTATATACTCCTGCACTTCCTCATTCCACCACCAAGTCTCCTTATCAACTTTCCTTCCAGATGACAAACCGAGTACTCTTCTACCTGTCTCCCTGATAACACTAGCTGTTGTTGTCCAATCATCTGGCAGCTCACCCTGACCACCCAGACCCTTTCTCAACTCCTCCCTGAAAACCGTGCAACGCTCCTCCCTTTTCAGCTTCCACCACTTTGTCCTCTGCTCTGCCTTTGTCCTCGTCATCTACCTTGTCACCAGAGTCGTCGCACAAACCGCCATCCTATGCTGTCTGGCTACACGCCCACCTACAACTACTTTGCAGTCACCGATCTCTTTCAGGTTACCTCGTCTATACAAGATGTAGTCTACCTGCGTGCTCCTACCTCCGCTCTTATAAGTTACCCTATGTTCCTGTTTTTTCTGGAAAAAGGTATTCACTACACCCATTTCCATCCCTTTTGCAAAATCTACCACCATCTGTCCCTCTGCATTCCTATCCTGGATACCATATCTGCCCATCACTTCTTCATCCCCTCTATTGCCTTCACCAACATGTCCATTGAAGTCTGCACCAATTACCACTCTCTCATTTCTGGGAATATTCTGCATCACTTCATCCAACTCATTCCAGAACTTCTCCTTCTCTTCAGGTTCACATCCCACCTGTGGCGCATAGCCACTAACAACACTGAGCATCACACCTTCAATTTCCAATTTCAGACTCATAAGTCTATCTGACATTCTTTTCACCTCTAGGACGTTCCTTACAAACTCCTCCTTCAAGATGACTCCTACTCCATTTCTCTTCTTGTCAGCACCATAATAGTATAACTTAAAGCCTGCTCCTAAGCTTCTAGCCTTACTACCCTTCCACCTGGTCTCCTGGACACACAGTATATCCAGCTTCCTTCTCTGCATCGTGTCCATCAACTCTCTACCTTTTCCTGTCATAGTCCCAATATTCAAAGTCCCTACTCTCAGTCCCAGGCTCTTTCCTTTCCTCCTCTCTCTCTGCTTGCGAACACGCACTCCTCCTCTTCTTCTTCTTCTTGTTCTTCGACCCACAGTAGCCCAATTTCCATTAGTACCCTGTAGGTCATCAGTACCAATGGCGGTCGTTGTTAACCCGGTCCGCGACCCATCCGGTATGGTATAGTTATGGTTGACTCGCATGTTTGGTTTTGGCAAACGTTTTACGCCGGATGCCCCTCCTGACGCAACCCTCTGCATTTATCCGGGCTTGGGACCGGCACAGGGAGACACTGCTCCGTGCCCCCCCCCCCCCAAAGGCAGGCTTGGAGAGACACGGGCCAGTGCCGCCCTGAGGCTGCATTACCCTCTCTTTCTTACATTTATTATAAAAATATGCTTATCTTCCTTTTAGCTCATCACACATGTCTTTATGATTTTCAGTCCATGCCTCAGCCGGCCTGAAGCTCCACTGATGCGCATGTGCGGATGCCTCTATCTAGCGGACATAAAATAAAGACAATCATTCAAATGTGAATGAGTCGGCGTGATGCTCCGGGATGTGTGGAGCTCAGGGAGCTCCACGAGTGAGGGAGTTAAGTTAGGGCGGGGGTGCAAGTAGGCTCTAGGATTCCCCGAGTCGGGGCGAGCGATGGGTTTAGAGGCGTATCGCATTGAAGATAATGGCCGCATATCCTTCTTGGACTTTTCTAAAGCCTTTGACTCGGTCGAACATCCATTTATCATAGCAACGCTCGAACATTTTGGATTTGGTTAAATATTCAGGAATGTGATCCGTGGGCTCTATGAGAATATTCATAGCTGTGTCACCCTGCCAAGCGGCACCACTCCGAGCTTCCATGTTGATGTGGGAATCCCCCAAGGTTGCCCCATCTCACCCTATTTATTTATAATTGCTACCGAAATGCTAGCCGTTTATGTTGAAAAGAGCAACGATATCCAAAAGTTAGACGTGCTGGGGACTGAAATTGTTATTAGCCTGCTGGCAGATGACACAACCTTAGTTTTGAAAAATGAACATCAAGTCCCAATAAGTGCCGAAAACAACCAAAACATTCTCCAAGGCTTCAGGATTGTCATTAAACTTAAAGAAATGCAAACTTCTTGCGCTGCATGACTCGCCACTAAAGGAAATCAGCGATGTTTCTATGAAATCAGAAATAAAATACTTGAGCATTTTCCTATCCAAGGACCAAACGTTAAATCAATCCAGGAACATTGAATCTAAACTGAATCAAAGTAAAGCTTAATTCTAATATATGGCTCCAGAGAGATTTATCAATATTAGGCCGGATATATTTGACTAAAATGGATGTGTTTATCCAGATGTATATACCCAGCGTATTCCAATGCTGCTCCAAATCAACTCGTAAAATCTGTTAACCAAATCAATTTCAACTTTATCTGGAGGAACAGACCACACCATCTAAGAAAAAATCACATATGGTGAAAGAAACAAGTGAAGGAGGGCTGAAAGTGATAGAGTCGGACTGCTTGAATGGGACATTGAAGGTGAACTGGTTGAAATCCTGGATCAAACCTCATCGTTCTTTCTGGTATTGTACTCCAAACTACTTATTCAACAAAGTCGGCGGCCTGAGTCTTCTGCTTATCTCTGACTTGGATATCAACAAGATTCCTGTCAAATGTTCAGAGTTCCATAAACAAATATTATTATACTGGAAAATGATATACGTACACAATTTCTCACCACACAGTATAATAGTTTGGAACAATCGATATGTACTGCATGGCAACAAACCTCTGTTTTACAAGGAATGCTTTGAGAAAGGTATATGGTCGATAATTGACTTGATGGATGACACTGGCAGTCCTCTGGACAATGAGCAGTTCTGTACTACACACAGATTCAAGCCTCCCATATTAGAGTTGCTAAAGTTACGAAACGCACTGCCTCGACAATTTGTATTCCTGACCAAAAATATAATGACGCACCGAACCGTACAACCACAGTTACCCCGACTATCACTCCAGGGAATCTCAATTGTGGACAGAAAGCGCGGCAACTCCTTTATTAGGAAATGTTTCACAGGAAACTTATTCCCTGGACGTCAAAAAAAAAAAGAAGGATATTTTAAATAAATTTGATGAGGAATCGATTGCCACGCTGCGAACTATGTATCTGACTCTACCCATACCCCCAAGGCAAAAGAGACCCACTTCAAAATTATGACTGACATCTACCCATCTAAGGAATTATCGAGGGTACGCTTTAATTTTGAAGATAATATTTGTACATTTTGTGAAGACAACATTGAAACCACTGACCATATATTTTTTCTCCTTCTCATTCCATCGTCACCAGTTTCCTTCTCAAAAGATGATATAACATTCTGTTTACTTATAAGCAACATAACAGATGAACTCTGTGTCAATGTTCTTTTAGGCCTGGCCAAGTTCTTCATTCACAAGAACAGAATGCAAAAATGCTCCCCAAATTTTAATGTCTTCATAAACGATTTTGAAATATAAAAAAAAAAAAAAAAAAATCCTTAAAACTTATGGAAAAATCCGAAAACAAAAAAATATAGTTACCCATGTCCGAGGTTCCTTTTTTTTTTGGTAAAAAAAAAAAACAAAACAAAAAAAACAACTTGATTACATGTTACATTCCCCTTGCAATTTTTTTTTTTTTTTTCGTTTTAATTTCTTATTTGTCTATCTATTGATTTAATTACTTCCTTTTAATTTCTTTTTTTGTCTCGCACTGTAAATTTCTCACAAACCTGTAACACTATTAACTTCTCATTACATACAGAACAAATGTCCTGATGTCCGTTGCTTCCTCATCCCTGGTTGTTTCATTGACATTCAGTTCTACCTTGCTATGTTTATTTGTACATTTGTATATTTGGGTGTACTATTTATGTTCAATTAAAAACAGTTTGATGTCTGAGATTCCTTGTGAACCGCCAACTTAATTACATGTTATATTCCCCTCACAATTTTTTTTTTTCGTTTTTAATTTTATTTTTCTATCTATTTATTTAATTATATCCTTTTAATTTTCTTTTTTTGTCTAGCATTAAAAATTTCTCGCAAACCGTTAACACTATTAACTTCTGATTACTTACAGCACGAATGCGCTTATGCCCCCCCACCCATCCCGCTTTTTCCGTACGGTGGCAGACACTGAGATCGAAAGCAAATGGGTGTCATTGAAATGCAGTAACAGGGTGATAACAGCCGTGTTCGAAGTGTGTAGGGGCTTATAGGAGAGCAGAAGCACGTCACGCAATTCACCTGAGTTCGGAGGATCGGGAGTACCAGGGCCCATAGCGGAGAAGCGGAAGAGCGCAGTTATGTGTCTCTTCTCAAAGGCCGGGAAGCTGGGGGGCAGCAGGACCCCTTAGACCGGCTAATGTGAGCCTTCTCCGGACATAGATCACCCGGACTTATGACTGGAGCTCCCGGACCTCTGGGCACACACATATGTGAATGAGTGGATGAGCTAATGTTGGTTTGGTTGTGGATACGTTTCGGCCAATGCTATCAGCACAGCGATGATGAGTTCAGGTGTGTCTGTGTGTGTTTGTGTGTTTGTGTGTGTGTGTGTGTGTGTGTGTGTGCGTGTGTTTGTGTGTGTGTGAGAGTTTGTTTTTGTGGGTTGGGGGGGGTTCCCGCGGACACGGAGTACCAGGGCCTGGAGCGGATGAGGTGAGGAGCGGAGGAGAGCAGAAGCCCGGACCGTGATTCGCTTGTGTCCAGCGGTTCGGGAGTTCCAGGGCCCGAAACGGAGGAGCGGAGGAGCGGAGGACGGCAAAACCCCTTTCTGCAATTCGCCTGAGTCCGGCGGATCGGTAATACCTGGTTCCG